>NW_009952435.1:842046-892304 GCF_000747805.2 Chaetura pelagica
CTGCTGAAACATCTCTTCAGTGGGACCTCTGTGACTTAGTGATCACACTGAATATTCCTAAGCATCAGCTGACTAAATATCTGGAAACAGCAAAAAAACCCCCCACCAAACCAACAGGGTATTTTTCAGGGGGCACTTAGGTGCATGGATATAGCATTCAGTCCTCTCTTCTTAAGCCAGACAATGAGTGAACTCCAGTGGATTATTTCAGAGTCATGAAGGAAGAGACATTTTAACTCCAGATCTGGTAATCTGCTCCTGCAACACTTTTTAGTCTTTGCTGTACCCTAACAAGAAGCTAGTGAAATGTGCATAGACAACAGTTAAGCATGGTCTTTGATGCTTCGTCATCCTACCAGTTACATTGTGTGGTTAGGTTGGTAAAACAAAGATGAACAGAGCAGGGTTGTGAGGCAGTTATTCTCCTATATCGAAAATAGTTCCAGACTTGTTTTTCTTCCAGTTGTTTATCAGTCCCATTGTTTGTTTCAAACTGAACTTGTGACTTCCAAAGAATAGCAGTTCAGAATCATAGTCTGTCTCATCTCCCATCTAGCAGTAGAGTATTTTGACTTGAAGTACTAATTCTGGAAATACAGTAATTTCTATTTCAGGAACATGCAAAGATACAGTATTTTAGGTGTGATCTGATCAGGGATGGAATAATGCCAGACTCCATGATGCTGAAATCTTGCGTTTTAACTTTCTTAGTGAAATCATAATCTAGATAAAACTTACATTTCACTTTCCAGTACAACACTTAATTAAACCTTCCCAAGTCAATCACAGCAAGATGTATGAAAACACTTCATTGTACTTAGCGGTCCTGAAGTCACCGTGACTTCTCTGTTTTGTTGCCTTAACAACAAAAACAGGGCTTCATTTCAGCCATTAATTATATGCGTTTGTCCCATGCATTCCTGAATGTCACCTCTCATGCAACACTAGCGTCCAGTACAAACCCAGCCATTTAGAGCTCTAAAGTAAAATTTTCCCTGATCTTTTTTTTTTGTTTTTACTTTGGTATTCTTGCTTAAAGAGCATTCAGAATACCTTGCTACGAGAGTTGTGGCTCTAACCTTCTGCTTTTGTCTTAAGAGTCCTTTAAAAGCTTTAACCCATAGACTGAGATCATGTTACATCCACACGGTATCTTAGAATGGATTTATAGATATGTTCTGAGTCCTGAATAAAGATCCAGACACTAAAATTCACGGGGATATGGTTCTTCAGTGACTTTCCTTGGAAACATCTTTGTGGCCTTGTGCATACCTGTGTCGTGGGGCTCCATGCTTACCAAGCTGTTGAGTCGCACTCTCGCATCTTTCTTGTGTAATGAAATTGGGATTCCTCCTTTCTAATCTCTATTATACTGCAGTAGCCCTTTTCCTTTCTATACTGCTTGTAGCAGAATGTCTCACAGCCAGTCCCATGGAGAAAAAGTAATAGTATATCCTGAGTCTGATGGCTTACTAATCTTCTTATGTATTCACCACTGACCTTCCTTTGGATTTTGGTGTCCTGTATGTTCTAGCAAACCACTGCAGTTGATTTTGCACCAGTCTTTACCTGACTGCACACTTTTTGAAGCATATGCGGTAGAACAAATAAGTACAGCTGGCAAGAATCTCCTGCTCTTAAGTGCACACACGCAATGCACAAAGAAACACTATGCTTTAAAGAACTTAATTTACTATACCAGAAAATAATATCTCTTTGTTTTGGTGTGTGAACCTTGATCTTCCAATAGTTTGATTAAAACTAGCTGATCTAGATTCTTTACAGTATTTATATTTACTCATTTAAAGGTAATGCTGAAAGATGGACAGTGGTTTGAAGAGTGGAAAGATGTGCCTTCAAATAGACAAACACAAATACGTCCCACTATGTTTCCAGTAAAAGATGAAGAGAAGCTGAAGGCAATGCATCTAGAACGTTGGTAAGTTTTCCCAGAGTGGATTTTGTGAGGTTTTGATGGTTACCTTTTAAGTTGGTGGGCAAATCTTTGTTAGGAGGTCAGATTAGGAATGTGTTGCAATGTAGATCTATGCTTGTATAGATCTGAGTGTATTTTGCTTGCTGCATATGTAAAGGCAATATGCAATATTTACATTGCAGTGAACCGAGAGAAATTGCTGGAAGTTGCTTCCAAGGAATAAGTGCTCACACAAACAGGTCAAATTCTTTGCCTCCAATAGACATAAATAACCAACATTACTGAAAAGCATGTAAAGCTTTAACAGTGTGACTGATTTTCTGTAAAATACTTTCAGTAGCTATAATAAAAAAAGTGTTTAGAAGTGAGTTATTAGATCTCATATTTGAATGGTGACATGAATGCATTGCACTGATACAAGTTATTTTGCCAGAATGCTCTAATATAGGTGCTGTTTCTAGCTTGATAAATTAAATCTGCACAATCGCACTAAGAATACTTAGTTTACCCTGAAAGTGAATATAAATGTGACATGTCTAATACTTTGTGAGAGCCTGAATGTTGCTGATGAATACACTGCAACGTTTTACATTTTTTTCTTCCTAGTCTTAGGATATTGCCACATCACCAGAACACAGGAGGTTTCTTTGTGGCTGTGTTAATAAAAAAATCTCCAATGCCATGGAATAAGCGCCAGCCTAAGGTAACTGCTTTTAAACGAGAGAAAATAATAAATTTTAATAACATTTCTGGATTTTTTTTTTGAAACTTTATATAATAGAAAACATACTGTAACTGTTTTGTATCTGTCCGTCAGTTACAGTTGTGTCAACTAAAAATAAACTAAATCCCTTATGAACTTAAAAAAGTTAAAATCTCCTTTTCAAAGAGAAGAGAAAAAGGTGGGAAGATTTTGAAATCATAGTAAAACAGGAAGATTAAACTTGGACCTAAAACGAAGGCTTTGAAAGAATTACCGAAGTAGATTAGGTTGGGTAGCCAAAGCTGTCACTTCCTTCAGCTGTGTGTGTTCCCTCTGCTGAAGTTTTTTTCTGCTGTGTTGTAAGCTCATTCTGATTTTCAGTTTAACTTGCTCTATGGCTGGTTGCTCAGGAGTGATTCACAGCAGATTAGTCTAGCAGAGCAGCAGCAGAGGGAATGGATGTAAAACTGTTAGGAGTAACAGCAGCTTCAGCCATCTGACTTTAATCCATTTGTTGTCAATTGTCTAAAATCCTGTCAACAGGATTTGAAGTTGACATTTATTTTATTTCTTAGATTGTTCACATCTTTGAGAGAAACTTCATGTGTGAATCCCTTTTAGCTGTTTCTATTTATTTTGTTTGCTTCATTAGAACACTGCATGAATAAAATGTAAAATGTGGCAGTAAGGAGAAAGCATTTATTCAGAAGCAAGCATCCAATCTGTTCATGGTGTTCTAAGTTTAATGCAGCAGCAGGATGCGTGTCCCTTTGAGTGCTAGGAGGAAAGCAACAGATCCTGACTTAAGATAGTCTTCTCTTTGAGTGCTTGAATGATTTTGTAAATTGTACATTAACAGCTTTCTTGGACAGCTGGTAAGAAATTGTCCAGATCAGTACTAGATGTAAATGCAACTTATAATGGTATCTTGACTTAGTAATCAGATTAACTCTCTGACTGGATCTGTTTAAGCTTACATAGAAATTAGTAAGAATTAAGCACATGCAAAGAGAGGACATAGGTTGCTTTTGTTACAAGTTAGATACTACTTTTGCTTTGTTGAAAATCCTATAATTTGAAATAGATTCATCAGAAATTACCACAACGAATGGAAGATACTGAAGTGACAGCAGCTAATGCAGATAATGGTTCTGAATGTATTACTGAGGAACCAACGCTTGCTGAAAATGAAGAGTCTAAGAAAATGCAAGAATTGCAGAATTCAGATACTGAACAAAGCAAAAAGGAAGGAGTGTGTGGGTAAGAGACCACATTTTGTATTTGTCCTGTGACAGTTTCATAATTGCTGATATTTCTATATTTCTGTTGCTATTGGAATCATTTAGAAGTCAATCAAAAAGAATTAATGGATTTGCTCAGTTGTCCTATGTTTACACATTTTCTGTCTTGTATTTCAGCAAGTTAAAAAAAATAACCACTTTCCTTCCTAGCATATGCAAAGTCTGTTAGTCCTTTCTTCTCTGTTAAGGGAAAAAACTACTTTCAGAAGTTAATCTCTGGAGGATTTTTAGTGTACTTACAGTTACTTCATCAGAAATCTCTGTTTACTTATTTTTGTCGTTTCTGCTTTTGAGCACTGCTTTCATTTTAAGAGGTTGAACTGTGGGTAGTGTTGTCTTAGTGAAGCACAGGAAAATGTCAGTATTCTGTTTGGTATTACTGTTTTTACCATAAGGCAAATGTTGACTAAATGAACTAAATATATATACTGATTTTAAACCAAGTACTTTTACTAAAATTGACAATGTATTGGTATTTTATTTTTAGACCACCACCATCTAAAAAAATGAAGTTGTTTGGTTTTAAAGAAGACCCTTTTGTGTTTCTACCTGAAGATGATCCATTGTTCCTTCCTATTCAGTAAGAAAAAAAAAAATGTTTCTGTTCTGGCTGTAAGATTCCTAGTAGTTTAGGAATATTAGGCATTCAGTTAGTCACAAAAGATGGGTCTAGTTGGTCACATATAAAACCTTTTCCCTAACCTTATACTAGGCACATATCCTCAACACTTAAATTGTTCTTAAATGAAGTAGCTAGCTGTAGTTTGCACTGGAAATTGCTGACTGTATCTTAGTGTCTACAACAGCTTGTCTTTTCTGATGTCACGCATCCTAGAAAGTCTGATCTTTGTGTTCTGGAGCCAAAGCAGTGAGTGTTTGCAGAGGTAGCTCAAGGAAATGGACTAACCCATGCATTTTGAGTATGTAATTTCATTGTTCAGTTAATAAAAACAAGTATTATGGCTGCAGGAAATTTTATGCTTTGGACCCATCATTTCCCAAGATGAATTTACTAACTCGAACTCAAGAAGGAAAGAAGAGACAGCTCTACATGGTTTCTAGGGAGCTAAGGAATGTGCTTCTGAACAACAGTGAGAAGATGAAGGTATGGTTCATCTCTTCAGGTTTTAATAATGGAGACCATAAACATCAATGGGTGCCTCCTTGAACTTTATTGCCAGGTTTATACAGAGGATTAGGGTTTTCACAGACCTTTGTTTCTGAGAGGTAAATAACAGTTCCCAAGATCAGGATCCGTATGTTTTTTGGCTGATGGAAGGAAACTTAGAAGTAGAGGAAGGGAATATATGACTGCTGACATTGTTCTGTGGTCTTCAGGTGCCTTGACAAGTTTACATTGACACTTGTATTTATCAGTCCCTTAATTATAAAAGTATTAAGAGCTTTGAAAGCCTATCAAATATAATGGATAACTTCAGCTGAATTATTAGCTGGCTGTGTTACATGAAGACATTGTTTCAAATAATTTCAACAAGTGGACATTTTGAACATATTTGAATGAAAAGCTGAATGATAGTGAGAAAAGTGGCTTTTTGTGAATTAGAGGAGGAAGTAATTTTTTTTTTTTATATGAGTCCACACAGAAAATGCCTTGCAAATGTTAAAGATTTGTCTTAAGTAATTGAATTATTCAAGTTGGAGTGAGGTAACCTAGTCCGACTTCTTCTAGCCCCAAGCAGAGCTGACTTCAAACCTAGATCACATACAGTTCAGGGCCTTATCCAGTCAAATCTTGAAAATTTCCAAGGATATTAATTACATCTTTGCAACAGATCTTTGAGATGGATAAATAATTACCCTTTTATCCCACATGCAGGAAATGCCTGTAGAATTGACAAAATTTTAAGAACCTGCTGCATTATATTAGGCAGTGAGACTTTGGGTACCACAAAGGATATAGTGTCCTAATATTAAGCACTTGTGCATTTTAAAAATTCTGTCCTTGATTGACTTTCCCAGAATCACCCAGAAAATTCCTGCTCAAGCTAAAACTAAAATTAGGTTTTAAAAGTTCATTGCCCTTGTTTTAAGACTTCCACTTCCCCATAATGTTTGGTTTTCAAAATGGAAAGGAGTAAAAGGTGTTGATGTTGAGAGAGAGCTAGGTTCTGATAGTGGCAATTCCTTTTTCCCTTTGAATTAATTTTTACATTAATTTAATTCCTTGTCCAGTTCAAATGAGGAAACATTATGGTAGAAATTCAGAGGGGTAATTTAGTATTTATACTCCTTCATGATGCTTATTTGCTTTGCTGTTTGCAGGTTATTAATACAGGGATAAAAGTCTGGTCTCGCAGCAGCGATGGTGAACAGTTTGGATGTGCATTCAGATTAGCACAAGAGGTAACTACATAACATTGTGTTGTCAAAGAGATACTTTGGTTTCCTCTAGAATGTGTAGCACAGCTGGCATTAACTTAGTCAGATTAATGACAGCCTGTATTTTCAGTATGGTTTGAAATGCAAAAATTGTTTTCTGATGTCAGCTAAATGTCACGAGCTGATGCCAGGGGGTACCAGCTGTCAGGTGCTTCCGTGACTTCCCCCCAGTCTGGAGGGGCTGCTGGATCAGACCCAGGGTCACACTCGGCGCTGCCTCTCCCAGAGGAGCGGCCGCTGCGGGACCGTGTTTGGGAGGGGCAGTCAGAAGGCACCCCCAGCGCGCCCGCAAACTGCTGCTTAGACCGATGTTTAGTTTACGAATTAACCGGTTTACTGAGGGTTAACACAAACTGTGGGATGAGGTTTAGGGAAAATGTAGGGATGACATATGGCTACCAGGGGTATATCAGGGGAGTAACGTGTCCTTTAGAAACACAGAAAGTGCTGTGCTCTTAAAGGCGTTCTCTCCGAGAGAGGGTTGTGGATCAAAGGAGTTGAGCCCGGCAGGACAGTTAAGAGTGTGTGTGTGTGTGTGTGTGTGTGTGTGTGTGTGTGTGTGTGTGTGTGTGTGTGTGTGTGTGTGTGTGTGTGTGTGTGTGTGTTTAGCGATTGGCACCCAGGAGCCCCAAGTTAGGGCGGTAACTAGCAGGGCAATGGTAACTTGTTACCCATCCTTCCTGCCTTGTACCACATGTCTTGTTTGCTTTCGTTTGCCCTTGAGCAGCAGGTCTGGGTTTGGTCCCTTAGCTGGGAGTAATCAGCAGAAAACCTTTGCTGGATTAAAAGGCATTTTGTTTAGACTTATGTGGGGAAGAAGAAAAAACATTTCCCACACTAAAGCACATACTGCTTTTAACATTTTTCCTTCATAAAGTTGAGGTTATGTTTTGAAATAATAATATTTATTTATTAAACAGGGAATTTATACTCTGTACCCATTCATTCATGCAAGGATTATAAATGTCTGCATAGAAGATGTTAAAATTCTGCTAACCCAGGAAAATCCATTCTTAAGTAAATTTAGCAGTGAAACACAGAAGAAAGTCAAAGATATGGGTAAGCCTTCTAATTTGTGCTGTGACAAAATTATTATAATGCAGTACGTGGAAGACTATAAAAATTCTGTCTTATAGACTGTGTTTGCTAAAAATTCTGAGTAATCTTAAATTTGAGTTATCTTAAATATACTTGTTAATTAAGGAAGCATTACTGAAACTTAGTGTGCTACTAGAATCTTTAGTCCTTCCTGATGACACCTTTTAAAATGTATGAACTCCAGAACAGTTGCCAAACTTGTGACTGCTGTGAGGCAGCATTTAAAACATCTCATGAACAAAGACTTCTATATACCTTACTGATCTTTACACGTGATAGTGCTTGAGATGAAAGTGTTTGTCATCTGTAATTGTTTGTCATTATTTTATATATCAAATATAGTTATTTAAATTCCATTTTCTGAATTATGGGAAGCCATGTCTAGTCCTATTAATTTTTTATTTCCTTTATGCTGAATGCTTGAAGAAGAGAAAACTGCTTTTCAGACTTCTGTGAATGTTATTTTATTTCCAAGTCATTACTGGTCTTCATACTTAGTGTTCGATAAGACAAAATGGGAAGAACAATTTTTCTGAAGTTTGGGCTGCCATACTTTCAATGTTCATTTTACTTTAGTAAAAGTTCCTTGCTAGATTCACAGTTGCTTTTGTAACTATATAAATATTTTAGTCTTTAAAAAAAAAAAAAAAGGAATAAAAACTGTCTGTAGTTTGCTGATGTAGATAACTGCTAACCAGCTGATGCTGTGTGGCTGTCTAAAAACTTATATTCTTGAAGATTTTCAAACTACAATAATTTTAACAGTGTACCTAGTAACACATCTGTTTTGGTTTTGTTCCCCTTTCCCCCCTTCCCTGTAGCAATGGGAAGTATAGTTCTGAAGTACAACCCAGACCCTGAGTAAGTAGTTATGTTACTTTCCATTTTACAGTTTAAAACCTTGCACAAGAAATTATTGTCACTCAGGAAAAGCAGAAGTGGATGCAAAGAGATGCAGTGAGGTCAACAGCAAAGCTGGACAGGATTCAAATAATGTAACAGGGAAAGAAGCTGTCTTGCCTGGGTATTCTTAAAACAGTTGTAGGATTCAGCTTTATAAATGAGAGCTGGAAGTTCTGCCAGAGGTCCACAGTATCACTGCATGTGATTGATTGGTTGGTTGGTTTGTTTCCCTGTGAAGTGCAGCATTTGGAATAGAAAACAAACAGAAAAATTTTTCATTGTTCATTTTTGTTGACAAAGTAATATCCGAAGCTTTTGAGAACTTCTCAAATGTAAACTTTTATCTTGCTGTTGCTTATATTAGTTTTGAAGCCAGAACCAGAAAATTGTTTTTGCATGTTACAGGAATTCTAATAGCATTGAGCTTTTTTTTTTCTTGTTTGCTTATAGACAAGCAGGCACCTGTTCAGCTACTGAAGTTAAGACCAATGTACTTGCATCTTCTATGAAAGTTAAAAAATGCATTGACTATTAAAAATAGTGCACTTATGTATCGTGATATGGCTATAAAATTAATTTATGCAGATTCATCTTCCAATAGTTGACCAAATGTAACTTCTTGTTTGTAGAAAACCTGATGAACTTCAGTGTCCTATAGTGCTTTGTGGATGGCAAGGAAAGACATCACTCCGTGCCTTTGTGCCCAAGAATGAGAGACTTCATTACCTGAGGATGATGGGCGTTGAAGTGTTCAAAGCAAAGAGGAAAGAAGAGGAATCAGAAAGTAAAACAGAGGAAGAAGTTCAACATAGGCTAGAACACACAGAGGAAAGAATGGATGTAGAAAAACATGATTTAGTCACAAAAATGGAAGCAGAAATAGATGAAAAATCTTACCACAGTCCTATGGAAAGCAGTGCTATGGAAGTAGAAAACAAAATGGAGGATTTAGATCAATCTAGTAAAAATGTCAACAGTTATGTAAGCCAGGAAAGCAAAGACACGGATACGAGTAAGGTGAAAGATTAAGTTTCTTTCTCTGTTACTTGGCAGCTTCCATGAGGCTCACATCCAGACTTTTGCTTTTAGCATGGAAGTATATTTTAAAATTTCAGTTGGAATGGGATGTTCCTCTTTTTAAAATTTCACCTATTTTATTTTTTAAATGAAAACTATAAAGAATTTTCTCTTCAAGTGTGTTGTCTTCTTACCATTTTAAGTTCCATATTACTGGTGGGTTTGTGTGTCTGTTGCTGGCAATGGACCATGCACCACTAAAATCTAGAGCCTGTATTTGAAACAGAATAATGGTACGTACAGATGAGCTGCCCGTGTAACTGGTCAAGAATTCCTTCAGAATCAAAAAATGGGGTTTCATTAAAAGTACTGAAGTTCTAGAAAAACACTTATGATTTCTTAACTGGCTGTTACCCAACCTGATTACTAAAACAGGTTCTTTACTGGATACAGGAATCAGTGTGAGCATGCACACATGCCTGTGTAGGATGTCTAACTAACAACCTAGTTAACATATTCCAAATAAAAATGTATACAGCATCCTGGGGCGGGGAGGAAAAGCAGACTGCATTTTGCTAAAGACTGATGTCTGAGATTCTTCTTCGGACTGGTGAACTGCTCGAAAGGCAGCTTGATCTGTAGGTATGCTGAGCATGCCTTAAACTCCTATCTTGAAGTGTGCCTGTTTTAAGAGTCTGTGACTGTCATGTCTGCTGTGGTCATCTTTCTCTGCTATTTCTTCAAGTGGGAGTTTCTAATTTTTGCAAGATACCTGTTTATAGCTGAAATAATTGTTGATTTTTTTTAAAAGTGTGGTGGTATATATATTGTTGCATAGTAAATGTTTTTAAAAGGCTGTTTAGGTTCAAGAGGGTAATTTACTTAATCTGACTAAAAAAACAGTTGGCTACCTCAGAAACTTATGATATAAATTCCATCCTTTGTGGCTTAGTTTCAACAGTACTCTTTGTCCTTATGTCAAGTTGACCTGAAAGTGTCTAGTGGTAGAAGTTACTGTCCTTCACTTGGACCACAATGATACAAAGCATTGTATTGCTTGTCAAACTAAATTGTATCATGTGTTTTTTTTCTGATGAAGTCCTAATGTGGCTTGGATCCATTTGCTGTACCTTGCTACAACAGACTTTCCAATGCCTGCCCTTGAACTACTTCATCTAATGGAGTATTCCTGAGGGAGAGATGTAAGAGTGAAATAATGCCATGTCCTCTGGTAAGATATTAGTCTCACGCAGTGAAGAACCATTGACAGGACTCATTTTCCTCTTGAGAGTCCATGAAATAGGTTAATAAAAAAAATCAGTTCTTGCCCTTGTGTTTTCCCAAGGTTTGAGTTTGTTCTTTGAACTGGGAGCTGCAATTGGACAAGTTCTTTTTTGGCAACTCTGTATATTGAAGAGTGGCATAGCAGAATTTTATTTTGAATGGAGGTGTATGTAAAGTGTAATTTATATATGTTAAAGTAAATAAGGAAACAAATTATAGCAACTGGAAATTTCAAGCATGAAGCTGAACATTGATTTTCATATATTTGCATTTATTCTGACATATTGGGCATTCAAAATTGAAGAAGGGTGGAAGATAAATGTCATTTCTAAGTCCTCGTCACCATCCCAGTCTGCAGTACTCAGTCCAGATGATGACTCATTTTAATCCACCTAATATTTTTATGATCTAATGATCTCCATAAATTATCAGTATGTCAAGTGTTAAAACTTGTGTGTAGAAACCATACTTTGTTTTGAATTAGGCCTGCTGTTACTGGATCTACTAATCTCCCTGAGCAGCAGTTCAAGCTTTGTTTCAGTCAGTGACTGCTAGGGATACAATTTTATGACAAGCTGATAAGAATACTTGTTGATACAGACAATCCAGACAATTAAATCAGCAAAAGCTAACTGAATGGAAAATGAACAGTCCTGATTATTTTTTTTTTACTTAGCTTACCACTGGCAGACTAAAATGAGAGTAGAAAGCTTTTATCTGCGTGCTAAATAAAATTGGGTTCTTGGATCATAAACGGACTGAAATTTGGTATAATGTAGGTTTATAATAGAATGTAATGCACATCTGTATAATTTTAAATCCTTTGAGTAGTCCCATTTTTCCTGCATTAGCTGTGCAGTTTTGCTTACTTAGCTCTTAGCTTTTTGGATGTTTTTGGGTGGTTTTTTTTCCTGTCAATGCAAATGGGAGATTTCAGCCAATAAACTGGAGGACTAATTTTCTTGTAGTGATCAGCAGTTTTACTCCATATATCAGAAAACCCCAAGAGACTGCAGTTGTGTTTTGTTTTTCCTTGAATGCTGCAAGTTTGCTTACACAGTTGCTCTGTCCCAGTTAATTCTTCTTTGACTGCCAGAAAGGAAGATGCCTAAATCTCTAGGTAGTGGCAGAAAATGCTGTCCTACCTTCCCAGGCTGGATGCACAATGAAACAAGGTGTGTTTTGATTGTCTCTGCTGAGCTCTGCGCTACTGCGGCTCTGATAATCAGCTGGCTGAACGTCTGCTGGGGTGGTTTTGAACATGGGTTGCTGCAAATAATGTAAAAGGAAAATGAGAGAGAAATGACATGCAGTCGTGTTCAGTTTGAAAATGTACAAGCTTTTAAAATCACTAGGTTTGAAATGCACAAATTAAGTCCCTGATAAAGATTGTGAGTTTGCTCCAGTTAATGTGTTTTTAGAAACAAAGAGCTGTAGATGTGTGCACTGATGAGTTTTTATATCTGATAGAGGGGAAACAACAAAACAATTTCCTGCATCTAAATAGTCTGATTACATTCAGCTTAGAGATGCTCTCAGGAGAAGGTGCTGGACCCATGAGAATATAATCTGTTACCTGAAAAACCTAGGAAGAGAAGGAGAGAAAACAACACATGGGATATTCCTGTAGCTTTTTCTTCAGTGTTTACCTAAGATAGCTTTGGAAGTTTGTTAAGATTTTTTGATAATTCAGTTTGCTGCAAACTGTACCATTATCTAGTGCTACCAGGCATTTTCTTAAATGTCTGAATCCTAATAAAAGTTGATGGGACTTCTCAAAGTACACACAGACAGCTGGAAAAACTCCTGCCTATAAACTTAAGATGTATCCTTGGCAGTTAAAGAAAGCACTTCAGCTCCTAACAACCAGGCTGCAGCAAAGGGAAATTCGTGCATTCCTTTCTTCCAGTGGGAAAACTCCATCCCAAAAGAGAAGTGGCGGTGTGCTCGTGCCAGAGCTCAGCTGGGCATGCCATCTTTCCCTGCTGCCTCTCCAGGACAAATCTTGTAAACAACCCCCGGAGACGCGGTGCGGAGACAACAGCGGTTCTGTTATTGCCAACAATCGTCCTGATGAAGTCGGCTGGCGCGCTTGTAGCATTGCATGGTTTTGCCACCCTGCTTTGCAGCTGGCCTTGGCGATGGTCGTCAGTGCGTGTCCCGGGGAACCTGCAGCCCACACAGGGGTGCAAGGCTCCTCCCTGCCTGTTTCAGAGAGGACCAGGGCAGCCTGGAGCTGTGCCTAACCCCAGGCTGCAGTGTTGCATGCAGGGTGTCTGCAGTGCAGTCACTCCAGGTGGATTTACTACTTCTGGTATGGCTGCTTGTGCTATGAGTTGAAGTTTCTTCTGTACTTGGTATTCCTTCCTATTCAGTTAAATTTAAGCAGGCTGCTGGCTACATACTTATCTGCCTGTAATCCTGCTTTTTTCTTTATAGGAGTTAGTCACGTGTGGCTTTGGCAGGATGGGTAACTCCAGGCACTCTGTCACCAAACCATCCCACAGGAACATGTCCCTACATTCCTGCCTCACGTGTGTACCTCTGTGTTTCTGATACTTTGCATTTTCTACTCCTGTTTTCCATTTGTCATCCCTTGAAATTACTGACTCCTTCCCAGTTTTATTTTTGTGTAGCTCAAGGGCTTTCAGTTGTGTTAGCAATGGACTTTTGCCTGTTCCTATAGGGAAAACCAATATGAACAGTAGCCACAACAATTCTTACCATTTTTATACGAAGGTGCTTGCCCAGAATATTCTCCAGACTCCAGGGTTTTCTTAGGCCAGAGATTACATCTTTGGGTTTCATGATGCTTTGTGTATTTCTCCTCCATTAATTTGCCAGTTGCTCTCTGAGACTATGTGAACTTTTAGCACCCATCTTGTGGCAGGAAACCCCAGGTTCCTCCCTGTTGTGAGAAGTATTGCCTCCTTTTGGTTATTTTGGCTCTTAATAGTTTTGTTCAATGACCCCCACTTGTTGAATGTGAAGAGACAATGTGTAAGCAATCCCTGAAAAGTTTCTTCAAGAACGCTTGCAATTTTATTTTTGCCTTGTCATACTCCCTTATCAGTCTTCTTTTGTTCTAAGCTGAAGAGTCCTATCTTACTTGTTTGTGCCCTGTGTGGAGACTACTTCAAACCTTTCTCCATCTTTACCAAATGTTTCTGAACTTTTCTGGCTTTATGTCTTTTCCAGGTGGGGGAGAACCCATGATGTGGCACTTGTGCAAGCGTGCACTCTCTGTTCTGTCCTCCAGTTGTCTTGTGTTTTTTAATGCTACTAAATATCAAGCTTGATGTTTCAGTCAAATTGTCTATCATAACCTCATTATTATGTTCTGAGTGGCAGTTGAGAACCTGTTGTTTTACCTGTGATATCAGCATTACTTTTCCCCACATACATTTTTAAAAATTTAGTATCTGTCCTCAAAATACTCATGTGCTGCATTTATTCTGGAAAATAGCAGCTTATTGGAGGGGAAAAGTGTGTCCTTAGGAAAATATCAGTAAGATTTCTGGCAGCCTCCAATGAATGTTTTCAAGGCCTTCTCAATCTAGAAATCTATCTGGGACGCTCTTGAGAACCAACCCCTAAACTCCTGTTTCCTGTGGCTTCTCAGGCTTCAAATTCACCAACTGGCTTGTGTGACAAGGCAACACCCTGAACATTGTGTTGACAGGATTTCTTGCCCTTGTAGGTCTGAATGTCTCCCTGGCCAGCTGTCAGTTTGGTACCTTGGCCAGCTGTCTGCCCATTGCTTCAGCTGACTTTCTTGGACAGCAAAGAGGGAGTTGCAGAAATGGCCTGGAACTCTAAAATTGTCTGTTTCAGATGTTACAAATTGATTTTTAAAGCCTTTTTACTCTGTAGAAAACTTTGCATTTTCAACTCTTTATTTATTCTTCATAATCTGAATTTTTACTAGCACAAATCTCCTGGGGAGCAAAATTCCAGGTCCTGCATAGTAGCAAACAGCATTATGAACCTAACACTGAGTTATAACATTGCATTAAATTAGCATCTCCCAGTAAGAAATACTAATGTAATGATAACCAGCATAATCCAAACTTCCTAACATTTCCTTTGAAACCCACTTGCTAACATATCAGCATTTGATTGGTTTCTTCACCCAAAGTAAAAAGCAGAAGTAAGGGAGAGAAGGGGAGACAGAACAGAAAACATTCAGTACACCCAACACCCATGGTGCTGGATCCAGATCTGTAGAATGCACAGCCAGGTGGTAAGTGACAAATTATTCAAGGTGACCTGGCTGGAGGATGATTCTCCACAGCTGTTTTTGAAATGTTACAGGAATTTTATGTTCAATTAGGCAGCCTTGTAAGTTCCACATAAGCATTGCAGAGAGGTGATCCAGTTTGAGCTGACATATGAATATCTGCCACAGACAGCAGCTGAGGACAGCATGTCAGGAGCCAGTCAACCACTGAGAATGTTTATGTTTATAAAACCACAGAAACACAGAAGGACTTAGGTTGAAAGGGGCATTTGGAGTCCCTGCTCAAAGCAGGGCTGACTTGAAGGTTTGGGCTATTTGCTCCTAGCCTTGTCCAGATCAGTCTTAAAGGATGGTGCTTGCACCATCTCTCTGGACCAGTTCTTCTAATCCTTAGCCATTCTCATGGGGAAGAAATTTTCCATAAGTCCAGCTGGAGTTTTCCCTGCTGCTACTTCTGCCTATTGCCTCTTGTCCTGTCATTGTGCACCTTTAGCCATCTTCTATGCAACTACCTCTTGGGCTGTTGAAGAGAGCAGCTGAAACTCCCTTAAGTGTTTTCTCTTGGCTGCACAAACCTCTCCTCCTCATTCATCATACATTCTAGCCTTCTGACCATCTTGGTGGGCCTTCACTGGTGGGCCTCTCTAGTTTGTTGGCAAATCTAATGTGGGATCTATGCTGGAGACAGTACTGCAGATACAGCCTTGCAAGCAATGACTAGAGGGGAATCATCACTACCCTCAAACCCCTGGCTACTTCATGACTGTTTTAAATTTCAAGACCTTTATGCTGCTGCAATTATTCTAGAATGTTCTTGGTGGGTTTCTATGCTTCATAACTTCATTTTCAAATTCTAATTTTTCAGATTGCTTGTCTCTTGATGACAGAAAAAAATCTGTGCAGCTGTGCAAAATGTGCCAGTTTACTGAACAAGAAGATACAACTAGCTTTGTGCAAAGTTCTTTTGAATGCAAAAAGAAAACAAAACTAACTGCAAGGTCCTTCCCCTCCTAGAAAAAAAAACAAACAAAACAAAACACAAAAATAACTGAAAAGGGTAACTATGATAGAAGGATGGATGGTGGATAATGTGTTTTCTTAGGTTTGGTCTGTTGCTAAGAGGCCTCTAGATAGCCAGGGTGGCAGAGTATGTACACCAGTTGATGTAAGGACCTTGCAGTGATGAAAGAACTCTCAACCATGGAGAAAGAGGAGATCTAATGTCTTGAGCTTTCACCTTCTCCCACAGATTGCAGGTGGAATTGGGTGTTAGTGGCCCATAAGTAGATATCCATCTTTTCTGAAGAAACCTTTTCCTGTAATGTAATTTCTTAGTGTCTACAGCACCTTAACCCTGAATCCACAGAAATGGGTGGACACCTCCTTCCTTAATGACAATTCTCAAGGACAAAAAGAAGGCAACCCCCCTTTTTCAAAATGGTTGAACATTCCTACTTCTCTTGTGCAACTTCAGTTGATCCTTTGGACATTTTAACACTACCTTGAGTTTTGCAGGCTCAGTCAGTCTGTTCTCTTGTCTTTAAACTGATCGTTTCCATAGGCACAGACATTATGGTGTTTTTATAAACTTTTTTTTTAGTGTATGTTCTATTTGTATAATTCCTAGCTTTGAATCTGAGAGGGTTTTTTTTTTAAATTGTAGAGGGATAAGTACACTTGTACAGTTTGAAGTGGTCTTCTTAGAAATACTTGTTCCTTCATACCTTAGTAATACATTTTCATGGGAAGGAGGAGGGGGAGATGAAATCAATTGCTACAAAATCAGTTTAGGTTATCTGGATTTCTATTGTCATGGTAAAAATTATGTGGAGTTTGTGAAAGGTGCCAGACTGACTGTCTTGAAGTTAAGCTGGTTGGTCCATTATTCCCCTGCTCCCCTCTTTCAGCCTTTCAAAGACACCTGCTCTTTTCTAATCTCCCATAACTCAGTTTTTCAGATGACAGTGAAGGCTTTTGAGACAGTGAGAGCTACTTCTCTAAGTGTCCTTAGATGATGTTTATCAGGGTTGTCTATGTTTTAAGACATCTTATTTATTTCATCGGGTCTAACTTACTTCATTATTCTCTGACTTGTTCTTTCTCTGCTCCCTGAGACCTTTTCATTGATTTTATGTGCATGAACAGCCTTTGTAAAGAGTTAGTTTATCTTCTAAAATATATTAATTACTACTAATGTAGAGAGGGCAGATTCAAAAGAAGTAATAGGTAATCCAGCTTGAACCCACTTGCTGATTCATTTCCCTTGAATATATTTATCTGTGTTTTCTTTGGGCCATTCAACAAGGTAAGAATAAAACAGCAGAAGAATATTTCCTGACATCCTGCAATTTTCTTCCTAAATTGAATCTCATTTTGCACATATTCCTTCCACATATGCCTGAATTCTTTTATATTCACTTTAGCAAACAGGAAAAGTTTCCACACTTTTTGAGTCCTTTTTCTACTTGTAAGTCCACCAGTGGAGGGAGGACTACCAGTGCGGTTAGGAGGCTGAAGCCCCTGCCCTGTGAGGAGAGGCTGGGAGAAATGTGTTTGTTCAGCCTGTAGAAGAAATGTTAGGTGATACATAATTGTTATCTTCCAGTAAATAACAGGTGGCTGTAGAGAAGACAAAGCCACTTCTCAAGGCAAAGTGATGGGACTCACAGCAAAGGATACAAGATGCAGCAAAGGACACTCCAGTTGGGCACAAGAAAAAAGTTATTCCCTGCAAGAGGAGCTGAGCACTGGGCCAGGCTGCCCAGAGAGATGATGGATCTTCATCTTTGAAGATCTTCAAAATTTGGTTGAGTGAGGCCCTGAGCCAGCTGATCTATCCAGGAAGCTAGCCCTGCTTTGAGCAGGGCAGTTGGACTAGCTAATCTCCAGAGCTGATTCAAACATTAGTCTTTTTCTGATCCTAAGGTCACTCCCCAGGTGAATGCCTTCAATGATGTACAAACACCCACAGCCCTGAGGCTCTTCTGCTTAATATACCTTCAGACACCCTCTGGCTATTCAGACATCAACATATTGCATTTATCACAGAATGCCAGATTGGAGAGAACCTCAAGGATCATCTGGTCCAGCCTTTCTAGGTTATAATAGAGTTTAAATGAGATGGCTCAGCACCCTGTCAAGCTGAGTGTTAAGACTGTCCAATGTAAGGGAATTCACCACTTCCCTTGGGAGATTATTTCCATGTCTAATTGTTCTCATGGTGAAAAATTTTCTTCTGGAGTCCAATTGGAATCTCCCCAGGAGTAACTTGTACCTATTACCCTCTGTCTTTCCCATGTGACTCTTTGTAAAAAGGGTATTTCCATCTTCATGGTAGCCACCTTTTAAGTACTGGAACATTATGCTAAGGTCTCCCCAAAGCCTTCTCTTCTCAAGGCTGAACAAACCCAGTTCTCTCCATCTCTTTTCATATGACAGGTCCTCCAGTCCTCTGATCATCCCCGTGGCCCTTCTCTGGACCCTCTCAAGACTGTCCAAGTCTTTTTCCCACAGCAGGGACCAAAACTGAATGCAGTACTCCAGATGTGGTCTGACAAGCTCTGAGCAGAGTAGAGCCATTAGGGAAGCATGTGCACATGTTGAACTCAAGTGAAACCAGAATGCAGTGGTTTAACAACAGAATCACTGGATTTCCCCACTGACTGAGTACAGTCGTTAGTATTACTGGTTCCTTTTATTTACTGTAATTCAAGTTAATTCAGTGCAACCTGCCAAGATGCAGTATGAATAACTTCCTTGTTAATTCAACTAGATCATAAATCAGAGGATAAAAGAAGACTGAGTTGAAACTGTTGATGAAACTGTTAACGTTAGATTGCTTTGGTAGAAAAAAGCCTCCATTGGCTTTTTGTACCACCACATCATACCATTACTTTAGTAACACCACAGAAGGTACAAGGCTGGTGAATTGTGCCCTGTGTTTCACACTGCTGCATTCCTAGCTGAAGGAAGCTGCGGTACATGAGTAATGTGAGGCATCCACAGATCTGGATTGTTTCTGTTTTTAGCAAGTCATATGTTCAGCTGTAAATGTTATATTGTCTCTAGAGGCAAAGGCTGAGTTGTACATGATGACCATGAATTTCAGACAGAAAGGGCAGATCTGTGCAATTTTAGGACATTTTCATTTTCTGAAAAAAATTAAATTAAATTTAAAAATGAGGACAGTTTTATCTGTTTAGCACAGGAAAGCCTATGTTCCCTTTGACTTTGTCCAAGAGATGGCCACTCACCCAAACAAGCAGCACCCTGTGACTGTGCTAAGGCCTGAGCTTTGACCAGACAGGATGTAGGATATCGCCAATTGGTGAGTGGTAAAATCAAGGGGTGCAG
The DNA here is from genome assembly GCF_000747805.2 of Chaetura pelagica. Classification (NCBI taxonomy): domain Eukaryota; kingdom Metazoa; phylum Chordata; class Aves; order Apodiformes; family Apodidae; genus Chaetura; species Chaetura pelagica. The sequence goes on from NW_009952435.1 coordinate 861,282, forward strand.
GAGATTCAGTTTCTCAGGTATCTTATTTTAGAAAGGAAGCCTCAGCACTGAAGGAACAGCAGCCCATGAGGCACTAATCCTGACAGGACTACAGTATGTTTCAAAGAGCTTGGAAAGTTCCTCTCTAGGAAAGAAATACTGGTGGAACATGTTGATAGCAAGAGTTTGCTTTGTTCTAGGTGGCTTGTGAGACTGACTCAAAATCAGAGGGTCTGTGTACAAAAGTAATACATCCATGTGCTGACAGGTCTCCAGGAGATCCCAAATGATGTGACCCCATCCCATGGAGATATTTCCAATGCTCAAGAACATCTTTAAGGCAGTCAGAGATGACATTAAGGCAAGTGCATCTTCTCTGTGGGTGGGACTTCAGTATTTGGCTATTATCAAACACAATTCTGTTAATCTGGATTTTCTTTTTTAAAAAAGGCATTTGGTGGGTTTTTTTTGAGCAAAACCTTTTCAAGCACACTGGTATGCCTTGCTCTGGAAAAAAAGGTGAACTAAAGAAAAACCTAGGAAAAGTGTGTCACATAACAAAAGCAGCCATCGCAACTGGCAACTGATTTGCTTCCTATGGAGAATCCGGTTACTCTGCTTTTCACATCCAAATAGGATTTGAATCCACATCCAGTTTTCAGGAAAACTCACATACCTCACTCAGACCCCTCAAATAAGAATTAACTCCTTAACATTTCCGTTAACAAATTGCAACAGGTTGTGCAAGTGACGCGCTCTAGGAAGAACTGATGTCATACAAAAAGGTTCTCAGGGTTGAATTAATATGAAATCTCTAATGGTGCTGCCAGAGAGACTGTGCTGATCCCTCTGAGGAGAAATAGAGGGGATAATATAACACTAATAAAGAAAAATATGTTTTTCCTGAGGAGTCTGAGCACAGGGCAGAACATTAACATTTTGTACTCCAGTCTGTCTTGGTACAGCGCTGCGATAACAGGGTAATGTTCTTGACCTCTGTGAACTACATTGAAAGGAGAGCTGAGCTCAGCCCAATCTTTCCTGAAGTTCATAGAAAAGCATGTGAAATCAGATTGGATCTGAGAAGGTAAACATCATGAAACAGGGTATTTTCCCTGATTTATTCCTTGTAGCATGCCAATTGTCTACAAAAAGCTGACGTAATTTTCTGTTTCTCCAGATTAATTTCCGGGTTGTGCTCTAAGGCAAATGAAGCTGTGTTTCAAATCAACTCTGTCCACTAACCTGAGAACACAGGATCCTGAAAACAATAGGAGAAGTTGGGTTGGAGGGGGCTTGGAGAGGTTGAGCAGTGTGGCCACAACAGGCCAGTTTCAAGGCTGGAGCTGGTTGCTTAGGGTCAAGGTGGCTCTTGGGAATGTCCCAGTGCAGAGGGTCCACTGCCTCCCTGGGCAACGGCTCCAGTGCTCACCCACTCCTGCAGGGAGGCATTCAGCAAAATGTAGCTAAACAAATCAGCTGGCCCTTTATACAGTTGTACTGAAATACTGTATTTTCCTGAAATACAGCATATATATTTCACACACACAAGCACAAAAGGGCAGTACACGGGAGCGCAGAGAAGTCTCAGTAGGAAATGAGTGATTAGCAAAACTCCTGATTTTCAGAGAGAATATACTGAGATTTTTATGGATGATAACTTCTGTTGGGCTGGGTGCTAAAACTGCCAATGGAGGGCAAAAATGAACAGCAGGTGCTGATCATCAAAAGAAATTAAAAGTCTCAAACAGCTGGTAAGGCCAACACTTAAATTACGGCTGGTAACACCAAGCAAAGCTGTCAACTGCTGTTTCCAAGCAAGTTCTAGGGATGAGAGTCTAACAAACAAATGCAACATGATTACTGGAAATCCACTCTCCTTGCTTCCAGACCCTTGACTAAGCTGGAAGGTCACAAATAGAAAGATTTGCTCTAGCTCTAGAGCTGCTTGCCCCCTTCGATGTGGAAGATGTGTGCTAGCAGCAAGAATCCCCTCTATTCTGCCTTGGTGAGGCCACATCTAGGGTATTGTGTCCAGTTCTGGGCCCCTCAGTTCAAGAAGGACAGGGAACTGCTTGGAAGAGTCCAGCACAGAGCTACAAAGATGATTAAGGGAGTGGAACATCTCCCTTATGAGGAGAGGTTGAGGGAGCTGGGTCTCTTTAGCTTGGAGAAAAGGAGACTGAGGGGTGACCTCATCAATGTTTACAAATATGTTAAGGGTTGGGTGTCTGGAGGATGGAGCCAGGCTTTTTTCAGTGATGTCCAGTAATAGGACAAGGGGCAATGGATGCAGGTAAACATCAGAAAAAAACTTCTTTACTGTGAGAGTGACAGAGCACTGGAACAGGCTGCCCAGAGAGGTTGTGGAGTCTCCTTCTCTGGAGACATTCAAAACCTGTCTGGACACGTTCCTGTGTGATGTGCTCTGGGTGATCCTGCTCTGGCAGGGGGGGTGGACTAGATGATCTTTCAAGGTCCCTTCCAACCCCTAAGATTCTGTGATTCTGTGATTCTAAAGTTGCTCTCACATATGGCACATGTAAAAGATGGCCCAGAAATGACCTTCCAAAAGAAGCCAAAGCATACACAGCCCGTGATAACACCCCTACAAGCTCTCATTATATAAACGTTCTTCAGAGGGGGGTGACCTTGTTCAACAAACTTCAAAAATACTGTCTCCCTGCATCCCTGAAGGATGAAGGATGGATCTGCAAGAGTCTAGGATGCTGCAGAAGAACTGCAGAGCAGAGTGGTGACCCAGAGATGGGTGAGCGAAACCATTACAAACACAGAATAAAACTCACTTCTTCCCCACTGGGACCCCTTCAGTGCTCTCCAGGCTTAAGGGAAAGGCTTGTTTGACCTGACTATGAATGTGCCCTTAAATGCTATGCCTGTTGCTTCTCATGTGGATGTGTCTGTTCACAAGCTGCTCTTTGCTGTCTAGCAGGGAAGTAAAATGAACCATGAGTCCCCAGGGAGGCTGCAAGAGGGAGGAAGATGTGGGGGGAAGTGATTAACTCGGTGGGGAGTGGGAGAGCAGAGGATAAGCACCAGGAGAAACCTGGGAAACTGGGGAAGATGGGTGGGAGAAAGAAGAATCCTGAAACATTTGGAACAATAAGCAAATGAAGAAATCACATCTGGCTGTGGATGAGAGGAATGTTAGAAGGATTTTGAAGGTCAAATTTCCAACGTTAAAAGGAAAAGCTGCACCTGGGGCATTGCGTGTATGTGCAGCACTGAAGCAGCGGCTTTCCAGGAGTGAACAACACATTGAAGCACTGATGCACTTACTGGTTCCAGCTCCTGAGGGAAATGTGTCCACGCAAGAGCTGATCTCTTGAGTGCTGAAAGGGAGCAATTAAGGGCATTGCTAGGCAGCTCTGTGGTTTCTTAATGGCAAATGCCTCTGCAGACAACGTTGAAGACACGCCAGTTCTGGGCCTGGGAGCAATGGTGAAGTCTTATGAGGACAGGAAGTACCAGAACAAACTTGTGAACAACATAGTAGTTACTGAACCAAAATGGCACATAACAGAGCAGCCTGTTCCAATAGGCCCGGTTGGTGTGTGTTCAAGAGCCAAAGAGCTGCAAATGAAACTATGTTATAGTATATAACACAGCATAAATATTAATACATACTCTACATTCTATATCTATGAAACAAATGTGCAAATATTAGTTTTATTGATTTAAACATATGTTACTGCTTGTGTTTAATTTATACTTTAGATTATTATTTACAAATTTTACTTACATTATTACTTATAAACTATATGTATTCTATATTATAAATCATACTACATACACTATATACTCTGTATGTATGTTGTTATATTTTTTATAACTCACAGCATATAATATATGCATGTTTGTATAATTACCTATTCATATGTTATATAGTATTAAATTGCATAATAACATAATATTCCATATTGTTTAATATTATGTTTTATATAACAGAATGTAAACTGTTTTCCCACACATATACTGCATTATGCATTCTATCTGTATCAATACGTATTACATAACATATGAAATAATATCTTTTACATATTAAAAAATCAAATGTCTCATTGCAACCTGATTTTGCACTAGAGGGTTAAAGATATGCAAAATGCTGAGTGTCTATTTTGTTGTGGTTATATTGTTTGTTTGTTTGTTTTCAGATTAATTTAAAAGAAGCTTTCTGGGTGGTCCAGAGAATCAAGAGCTAGTTAACCTTGTGTCTGTAGCTAGCAAATAGGTTTAATTGATCATTTAAAAAAACAAATGTCAAAAGAACAGACAAAGGACAACATAACATAATTAAACATTCAAAACCTTTGAGGAAGTCCTTTTCAGCAGCTATAAAAATGCAGAATCTTCTTATGGCTACAAATCTGGCCACGATACAGAATAGAGTAGAACTGAGAAATCAATTTTCAGGATGGCAAAAGATTAGAAATGTCAAAGTGTTTAAAATTATTAAGCTTCAACAGTTGATCTGCATAATATATTAAATACTTGGAAATGTGGAAAGAGGATATGAGCAGTGAATTAGCAAACCCTGCTGCGTGGCTATTTGTTTTAGTTAAAAGCTGAAAATATTACAAGGCAAGTCAAATGAAGAAGAATCTAATGAAAGACCAGTGAACAGAGGATATTGTGTGATGAATTGCCCTCCACAGTGAAAGGAAAGAGAACTGGAGGAAAAAGATAAAACTCTTTAAACTTTTATTTCATTTTAAATGGAGAACACCAACGTGGTGGTGAGATCTGGGCACTGCTGTATGCAGCTCAGGGGAGACCTCTGCTCAGCGGGTGATTCCAGATAGATAAAACACCCAGGTGTCACCTGGAGACACACGCTGGGAAAATACAACAATTCTTTCTCTCCTTTTGAACTGGTTTTATCCACTTCCCCCAAATGCTGACTCCTCTCAAAGGTGCTCATGGAAGAAAACAAGAGCCAGCAGCCACGACACTTGTTGGACAGGAGGAAAAGCTGAATCTTCCAAAGGAGAAAGGCTGTCCAAAGAGGTGGTGGGATGTCCACTTTGTGACATATCTGGGACTCAGGCAGACAATGCCCTAAGCAATCTGAACTAATCTCAAAGTTGGTCTTTTTTGAAGCAAGGGGTCGTACAAGATCATCTCCATTCCATCCTGAATCATTCTGATCCCCAAGACAAGTGTCTAATGCTGCCCTGTGATCCAGCAGGATACAGAATTAGATTACTCTCTCAAGTAGCTAGATGCTTCAGTCAAACAGGATACTCTTGTTCATTGCTGATGTTGACTAAACTCTGTCAGTGTTGTCTTCTGCTGAGCAATGGTATTCCTGCTTTGGCTGAGTCTATCAGGGAACCAGGGTCAGGACAGGTCTGTGGGAGCTGGAAGCAGTGCACAGTGGCAGGGGGTTCTGTTTAAAAAAGACTGTTTGTCCTTAGTGTAAACCTAGCCTCTGTAAGAAACTAAGGGCATTCCCAAGAATCCTTTGACGGCATTTTTCAATTGGCAGCTGTTATTTTCTTATACAGCAAAAAATCTGGCCAAGCATTAAAAAAACCTGTGGTGCTTTGCCCTGTTCAGTTGGACATGCCAGCTCTTTAACTTTATGAGTTATGGAGTGTACTTAAGCTTTCATCACTAGTTTTATAGTATCAGTATTAGAGGACAGAGGGATGTGGAAATTGGGAAGGAAGATTCGGTTTTACTGTTACATTAGAGCTATCATTACATGTCATGTGACAAAATATCAGATAATATGAAAAATTGCCATGAAGAGAGAATTTATTTCTTGAAATTAATTTCACTGGCAGAGATGGCATGACCATGTTATAAACCAGGGCTGTCTACTCCTGGATTCATATATTAGCTCTAAGAGGAGATAGCTGCCACTATTGCTCTGATCCAGCAGATGGTAACTTTAAACCACACAAAGGCAGCAGCAACGTTTATTTGTGCTCACTAAGCTAAGCATGCACTTCAATGTATTTGTTATACTGGCAGCTTCCCACTTTCTTTCCACCTGATCCAAGGCACAAGACTTACCTAAAATCATCTCAAACCAGGTATAGCTTGGCAAAGGAGGTAGGAGTCATGCAAGTTACAGATGCCTGCTAGCTGAGGAAGAAGTGAGGGAGGGATACAATCATTTGTGAGTGCTTTCCATCCTACAAGCACTTGCACCTTTTCATTTAAAAGGAGTCTACACTGGACCATGATCATGTCAGTGACAAGGCCACTCAGGTAATGATCCATCCACATGTACTCCAAATCTCTTGGGAATACACTGGAAAGCTGGAAAGGTATATTTAACTGAGTGTCTGTTCCAGGCATGGGAAGTAATGTAGGAAAAAGAGGTTTACAGAATAATTTTCTTATAGTCTTTCACATTTCTAGGCAGCCACTGACTTCTCATCCTTCCCAGTGTGGCTTTCTTTACCAACAGGAATGTATGTTCTGTGTTGAAAAAAAAATTCAAGAGAAATCAACAGCAAAACCGGAAACTTCTCCTTCAGGAAGCTGCAATAACTTCTGCTTCTTTTTCCTTCCAAAGAACTAGTAAGTTTTTCCAGGAATGTGCTTATCTACAATAATTTATGATCACCAGATATACTGGTAATGACTGTTTCTGACTCCTCCTAAGCCACCTTCACCATGTTGTATCCTCACCACTCATATCCTGGTTCACCTAGTTACATTTATCCTATTTTCCATAAATAATTTACCACGGGTATTATGGACAGTGTCCAGCTGTCTCTTTGTGAGAGATAGTGCATGAATTGTAGGGTAGATAGATAGCTCCAATGAGCAAGTGGATCACATCATCTGTCAGTGAAATTCATGTCAAGAAATACATTCTCTCTTTAGGTCACTTCCAATGAGCATGAATCTTTCAATTTATTACTGCCAGTAAAGAAAGAAGAGCAGAAATGGCCTTGAGACAAAGCTGTCATTTACACTCCCAAGTGCTACAGAATACATATATATATATATATACACACATACATAGTTATGCTTCAGGTTTGAAAACTTAGGGATGTTATGGTGAAAAGAATACCAGGACAGTCTGTTTCAGCTTTGCTCTTGATTTGGGTCCAAGCTTCCTCTGTACATATATATACGTGTGTGTGTGTATATATTTATGTGTGTGTGTATAGATTTATGTACGTATAGATATATGTATGTATAGATATATGTATGTATAGATATTTGTATGTATACACACACACACATATATAAATATAAAATACAAATGCATATAAAAAAGAAAATACATCAAGAACAACTGAGTGCCAGCAGCGTAAGTGTCCAGAAGGTCAGGCCAAGAGTCGTATTTTTTTTCTGCTGGGTGATGAAGGGTGGGGTGACAGGCAACTCAACACGCATCCACCTTGTTTGGAGGAGGCCCCTGCAAGCACTGGGCACCAAGTGCACTCCGTGCAAGAAGCAGAAGTTGCTCTTGCCTTGCTTAACATTCCAACCAACTGCACTTCCAGTAGGACTCCATCCCGCACCGCGGAGGATGAACGAGCTGAATCACACAAGTATTCATTGCTGCAATGTTAACAGCTGTGCTCTAGGGCCAGTCACTTTGAATACATTGCTCCTTTGTTCCAACCCTTTGTTTTTCCAAGTGCTCTGACTGCGCTTGTGTGCGTGGGGCAGGCGGCACTTGACAGCACAACTTTATATCAGAGATGGCATCACAATAAGTGCAACCAGAAGAGGCTTTCCTGCCCAGGAACAGTGATGCAAAGCATGCGAGGAAGCAGGAAGGAAAGAAAACCAGGTCCTTACTTTGAGGTGTCTTTGATTCTACAGAGTGGACAGGGGAAATATGTGTATTGACCCCATTTGGATGTGTTGTGCCCCGGAATGGGGACATCAGATCCGAGCAGAACTACACTGTGATGATACACTCCAGGCGAAAGTCTGTGTCAGAAATGCCACTAAAATATTTAATTATTTTTTTTTGCCTCAGAGGTTAATTTGCAGAATGTTCAGAGGATGCATGCAAAACCAGGGCAACATTGAGCCCAGGGGCTTTGGCCCTAGGAATTCAAGAGTAACTCATCGTAGCAATCATGAAAGCCTTGCAATGTGAGGCATCTTCAATTACAGCAATTTGCTCTCCAGCATCTAGAGAACTTTCCTGCAGAAGATCCCATCTATAAGTGCCAGGCTTCCTTTACGTGGTTTCCATCCTGTTCTCTCTACTGAGGGAAGTATTTTTTTAATTTTGCATTGCAGGGACACAGACAACGTGAAAAACCATGTAAGCCTAAAGTTCTTGAGGGAAAACAGAATTAAAAGTTCTCTCAAAATATCTGTTTACATGGAAACATTTTTAAAAGTGGACTAGTAGCTGGTGTATATATGCAAAAAACTTCATGTGATATGCTAATTAGCGACAGCATCTTCAGGTGATTGCACGAGTTTGTACACCTACATGCATGCAGTTAAAGTTAGAGCACAGGGTGCTTAGAAGGAAGTACTTTACACTAAGGAGTCATGATCAGGTGGCCCTTCCTGGAGGCTAGCAACTTTATGAGTCAGGTAGAGCTTCCTAGGCCATGACATTTGTTTCCCCAATACTTTTGGACAGCAAAATTTATAATACAAATAGTACCATAGAATCATAGAAACATTTACTTTGGAAGAGACCTATAGAGATCTCTAGTCGAAACTCTTGCTTCAAGCAGGGCTGACTGCTGGTCCTCTGGTCAATGAGGATTGGGTTAGAAATCCATTGGGGAAACTGAATATACACAAATCTGTGAGCTCTGACTGGGTGCACCCATGAGTGTTGAGAGAGCTGGCTGATGTTGCTTTACCACTCTCCATCATTTTAAAAAGATTAAGGAAAACAGGAGAGGTGCCTGAGGACTGGAGGAAAGCCAAAGTCACTCCAGTCTTCAAAAAGGGCAAGAAGGATGACCCAGGAAACCACAGACTAGTTAGCCTCACCTCCATCCCTGGAAAAATGACGGAGTAGCTTGTTCTGGAGGTCATCTTTAAGCACATGGAAGAGAGGAAGTTTATCAGGAGAAGCCAGCACGGATTTACCAAGGGGAAGTAATATGTGACCAGTCTGATAGCCTTCTATGATGTTGTGACTGCATGGGTGGATGCAGGGACACCAGTGGATGTAGTCTACCTTAGTCAGGCTTTTGACACTGTCACCCATAACATCCTTGTGAGCAAGCTCAGGAAGTGCGGGGTGGACGAATAGATAGTGAGATGGACTGAGAACTGGCTAAGCAGTAGAGCTTAGTGATCAATGGTGCAGAGTCCAGCTGGAGACCTGTGACTAGTGGAGTACCCCAGGGATCAGTGCTGGGTCCAGTCCTGTTCCACATCTTCATTAATGACCTGGATGAGGGGACAGAATGTATCCTCAGCAAGTTTGCTGATGATACAAAGCTGGGAGGATTGGCTGATTCACTGGAAGGCTGTGCTGCCATTCAGGGAGATTTGGACAGACTGGAGAGCAGGGCAAAGAGGAACCTAATGAGGTTAAACCAGAGTAAGTGTAGAGTCCTGCACCTGGGGAGGAATAACAACATGCACCAGTACAGATTAGGAGTGAGGAAGGTTCTCTTTCCCCTCTACTCTGCCCTAATGAGACCACATCTGGAGTGCGGTGTGGGCTCCCCACACCAGTGTCCAGTTCTGGGCTCCCCAGTTCAAGAGGGACAGAGATTTACTTGAGAGCATCCAATGGAGGGCTACGAGGGTGATTAAAGGACTGGAACATGTGTCATACGAGGAAAGGCTGACAGACCTGAGGCTGTTTAGTCTTGAGAAGAGAAGACTGAGAGGGGACCTTATTAATGTCTACAAATATCTGAAAGGTGCATGTCAAGAATGGGCCAGTATCTTTACAGTGGTGCCCTGTAATAGGACGAGGCACAAGTTCCACCGCAACATGAAGAAAAACTTCTTTACTGTGGGGCTGACAGAGCACTGGAACAGGCTGCCCAGAGAGGTTGTGGAGTCTCCTTCTCTGGAGACTTTCTAGACCTGTCTGGATGCCTTTCTGAGTGATCTGCTCTAGGTGTTCCTGCTCTGGTGGGAGGTTGGACTTGAAGATCTTCAGAGGTCCCTTCCAACCCCTATGATATTATGATTCTTTGCACCTCATCCTCTGCTTGTATGTTCATTGTACATTCTAAGAACCAAACAATGCTGGCATAAATGAATAAATGGTTTACATTTCTCTTAAGGATGGTCATTCATTCTCAAGATGCATGTTAATCCATGTCAGCATAGATTTTGTGCTGAATTTGAAGTCTTGGTTTTGTTGAGGAACTTCAGAAGGGGAATCTTTAGTAAAGGTCTATGGATCTTGTTAATGCAAATGGCAAGTGAAGAATCCCTCTAAATCACACTGATTATTAGATTTTGTTCAATTACTTTTCACCAATTCTGCCAAGAGGCCCTGCAGCACATTTCAAATAGTTGTTAGTAAACCAAAAATAACTTAAAACACATGAGTTTACTGAATAGGTAAACAGAAGAATATTTGACAGCAAAAGATAATGAATGCTAAATGTGGTGGCAAACAGTATAAAATGCAAAGTTTTCAGAAAGTAAGGAGTTATCTCTGAATTCTCATTTGGTGAAACACAACTGCAATGAATATTTATTGCCACCTTATTTAGCAGCATGAACAAAAGGAACTGTTATAAATAAACAACACTATGACAGTTTAACTGCTGTTAGCTTGATGTACTAGTTTGAAATCAATCAAACTGAAAGACAAAGCAATCAGGGAAAAGACTAAGTCAAGCATCCAAACTACACAGCTTCTATTTTTGTGTTAACTACCGTCATTACTGATTAGTCCAAGACTTAGTAGTGTGAGGAAGCTGTTGGTGAAATCTGTCAGGTGTCAGCATGGCATTTGCATGCTTCCAGATCAAAATGCAGGCTTTAAAAATAAATTTACATTACTTGTTTTAAGGGTTCCCCAGCGTATCAGTAAAACTTTGAAGTGATATAAGTGGAAGTAAAATTTACAAAGCAATGTCCATTGAACAGGATGCAATTAAGTAGCCAGTAACATGGAAGGTGGACACACCAGAGACGCAAGCTCTGTCTTTATTCTGTCTTTATAACTTTTTGCAATGTCCTCCTGGCTGCTCTTGCTGCAGTACCTCACCTCTGCCCTTTGATGTACAAAGGAAACCACCTTTCCAGTGCAGCTGTGCTGACAGTAGCAGGTGACTCACTTTCAAGCTACTTGTCCTCAGACCTAGTTTGGCAGCCACTATATTCTTCAGAGCAAGCAAAGCAAAACTTTGAATGTGTCGCTAACTTACATGAAAACCTCCAGCGCACATTTAGTAACCTAAACCATATTTAGCATCTGCTCTGCAAATCCAAACTCGGGTCAGAGGTGCACGGAGCAGTCAAACCAAGTAATACACACATTTCTGAAGTATTTGCAACACTGGTATATGAATTCAAGACAGGATGCACACTGCCTACATAAGCTCAGAGGTGTGTTGCCCCAGCTTCCCACTGTTGGCACTCAGCTGGGCAGAGCATGATCTCAATGCACGTGCAAAGCCCATTTGGTCTCTCCCGTTCACTCAGATCAGGGCTGCATCTTCCCCTCCAGGAACGCACCAGGAAGGCTGCAGGAGATACATACTCAGGAGCAGCTTTTCTTCAGCATCACTACTGACTGTCATTTTCTGAAATGTGATGTCTGTAGCAGACTATTTAATATAGGTCAGTGCTTGTCAGGCAGGGAATACCTAACTGGAAAATTATACTGTACCAGCAGGTTGGCCTGCTTAATTCTGTTTGTATAGTTCATAGCAAATCTTGGGAGGCCCCTTTTCTACCAGAAGTTACCTACTGCTTAGGAGAAAAAAACCTTTCCTGCAAAATACTTCCTCATGTAATTGCAGCTAAGCTTTCAGATGCCTAAACATGCATCTCATCTGCCTACGTAACACTATGAAGTAACTCCTCAGTAGAGCAGCCCAGCTCCACACCCAGGCATTCAGCCAGGAGACAGTTATCCTCCAAGAGCTTCATGAACAAGAAGTGTCCTCATAATTGACCACCTTGTTGGACTGATGTAAGTAGCCACGCTGGCCATAATAGTTGTGTGAAATGAAGACACTATGGCTCCATGTCTGTGACTGAAAATCTTGAGAAAAATAAAGGAGTAAAATGTGGCAAAGAAAAACGTGGGACTCGAATCCCAAATGCCAGCTAGTTTTACAGTATTTTTCCTGTACAGTCAGCCTTTCAAGAAGATTTCTCTCTATTGCAAGTTCCTGGGGAATGGAATGCACATACACATCAGAGGACTGGCCACTCCTGTGATTACTGCTTGGCAGCTCTGACTCTGAATGTCTTTTTAAATGAGTTTTCTGAAAGTGTGTGTGTGTATACATATATATATATATATGTATTACACAGTAAGGTAACATGCATGTTACACTCAAAAGGCTTTGTCCCAACCCTGCTATTTATGCAAGAAGGTCCATTTTAGGATCTTATGTACTGCTTTGGACTAGGAGAATAAGGTGAGTCTTTTTTTACATAATACAGTGTCATAGCACCAAATAAGCAGACCATACCTATTATTTTTCTTTGGACTTGAGACTGAAGTTGAGGCTGGAATGAAGGAGACATGCTGCCTTTGGGAAAGAAAACAAGGCAAGTTCAAGAGGTCTTTGCTGGGTTTTGTTTGTTGAACTTTTAGGACCAATTTCTAATGACACAGAATACATTCCCATGTAAATCATCAGCCTTGTTATTTATGGAGATCTTTTTAGTGTTTAGGTATTCAGAGACAGCTTTCTTACTTTATCATAAGCTTTTTTGATTCACTGCCTGTATTCAGGTCAAGTAGCTTTTTCAGACTCACAGAAGATCCTCCAAAAGGGCATATTCTGAAAAAGCCAGGAAGTAACTTCCTAATACAACTTTATGCCTCCCCAGACAATAGTTTCAAATTAATCATCTGTTCTGGGTACAGCAGGTAGAAAATAATATTTCTGATAAAAAGGGTCTAATGAGAGCTGGAGGACCTGTGCTGACTGCCAATTTTACAAGGTCATAAGGAGATTTTGGTCTGAATAAAGGGGATATTGATTTTTGCTGTATGCAAAAAAGTCCTCCCACTTCTTTGATCCTGAGGAACTTTGACAAAGCAGATGACTGGCCAATCTATTTTGATTTTGGCCTCCTTGAGTTTAGGATTTGGGTATGACACTTGGCTTTCTTTTTCAGTCACAGAAGTAAGGTGATGGTCTGATTTGAGTTCCACACCAAAGCTTAAATCTTAACATCCTTCTTAGCTGCTAGGATGACAGAATAAGGAGGAAACACATATCACTTTTTAGGTTATCTACAAAAAGGATATTATAAGATCTTTTTCACTGAAGTTCCATCAACAGAGAGGCAAGGCACCTGAGGCAGCTCTGCAATCAGCTCCTGCAGTAGGTCCTATCTTAACTGCTGTCCTTCAGTCCTTCTTGCATTTTCTGGTACTGTGCTGCTTTCCTTTGATCCTTTGTTTTATACCCTTCCGTTGTCAGTTATTTTTGTTTTAATCCTCTGTTTTAGCTGCCCAGTTATATCCTCCCCAGCTCATACTTTTCTCTCAGGTCTTGCCCTCTCCTCACACACCTTTCCTTTTCCAGTTTTCTGATTCACTTTTTTTTAGGCTTCTCTGTTGCAGAGCAAGTAGCATCTGCTTAGCATCCAGCTAGAGAAAAACCATGAACTAATTTTCCCTAAAATAGATCAGTCCTCTTTCTAAATCTCTTAATTAACTACATTCCCAGCCATGTCCCTTCCTCCCTGGTCAGAAGCACAATGTTTTTATGGTCCCTGCTGTCCCCTTTCTCCTGCATCTCCACCAGCACAGGCTGCTCCTGCTGTAAGCCATCCCTTCAATGGGAGCAGTCTTATTTTTGGTGCAGCAGGAACTTCATCCTGCCCTAGTTCATGTGATGTACTTTTTCCCCTCTTCCTTTCTTGCACAATTTGTTACTGCAGCTTATCACACACGCGCTCTGCTCCCCTTCTGCTACAGCTTCAAAGCACTCCAGATTTTTTGATTTTCTTCTCCTACTGCTCCAAGTCTCTGAGTGATACAGAGAACCTCCTACGGTCAGAAAGTAACTGTGATTTTTAGCGGTGATGTTTGCTGTAACTATTTAAAGCACGCTAAAGAAGACGTATAATAAGTAGGTTTGAGGGAAGCGGTAGCAGTCCGCCCACTACGTTTCTTTCAGAGAACCCTTTAATTAAATATTAAATATATGGTTCTCAGGAAGATTTAAAATAACCCACGGATAGGAAAAATAGGCAGGTTAAAAAAACAGGAGAGGAAGAAATAATCTCCCCCAAAGACTTCTCACACCTTCACACTGCTTTTAATGTAATTTTACTGTGCTGATCAGGGAAGAGCTTTTCCGAAGGGAAATAACAAACCTTATGCTTTCCAGTGCCAGACCTCTCTGTATGTTCTGAGAGTCCCACTAGAGATGGCGAATTATTTGATGCCTAACTAAGCATACTAGTTTTCCATAAAGGATAGTTTACAAAACTGAGTAAATCAATTGCTTGGAAAGTTATTCCTCACTCAAAAGACACATTCCGCTGCTGCATGCAAAGAATTGAGGGGAAAAGGATTGTCTTCAAGTACAAAGCAGGGCGAGAAAAATCACAGACCTGTGCAGATCTGTGGTACAAAGCATTTCCATTTATAACTGAGATAAGGCACACCAGGAGGGAACCACAAATGGTCAGAAAAAGAGAATAGGCAGCTGGTGGAGATGAGGAGACGTGCAAGAAACCAGACATGTCCACCAAACTGAGTGGTTCTAACCAACATTAACTATTTTGGTGGAGGCTTTGCTTATTTTCCTCCCTATCTAGCTGACCAACAGATATACTGGCGAAGAATCTATAGATAAACTGAGCAGTGTTTTTGCACAAACATCTGCTGTGCTGCTGCTTTGCTTGCGTTTGAACTCCTTTGCCCTTCATTACTCTTGTTCTTCTCCACTGTGTGTAGTTTTAAATCAGACTCCAAACCCCAAAACTCTCTGCATAGTGTTCACTGTTGCTGTAATACCATCAGAAACTGGTCAACCCTTTTGATTTGGTCTTGTGTTAGCCACAGAGTGGCAAGTTTTCAAACACATTGCTTCCCCCTCCCTCCAAATTAACCTTACAATCGATATCGTTCTGCTTTCAATTAAAATATGACCACAGCAGATACATCTATGAGGTGCCTTGAATTTCACAGTAGAAAATCCATTACCTTGAATACAAAAGTGGGCCAAAATGATTGAATTCCTGAGGCAACAGAAACGATACTGGTGATTTTATTCAGCATGTGTCCAATACGATTTTCCATTCTGAATCCACATTTTTAATGCTTTTCTTATACCACTCTAAATGTTACCTTCAGCTTTTATGGAGTCCCTTAGAAAGTTTTTTTTAAGTTGTTTACCAGAAAACGTAAATCTTAATGATTAAATAATAGGACATTTATATACATCAGTGGGTTTTCTCAGATACTGGGCTCTAAGTACATACAATGTCTATTGAGTGAAAATAAAAAAGAAAATTCCAGTCATGCAAATAATCTTACAAACCACGTTCCATTTGCTTTGAAAATTTTTACTCTGTTCTGTCATATAATTTTAAAATTAAGAAGATAATTTTTAAGGTTGCTTTGTCCATTTCCATTCATTTGTTTTGCCATTTTGAAGAACTGACAGGCCACATGCTATTGCAGAAGGTACCGGTGAACTAATAATGGTTCTGCTACCACCAACCACTCCAAATCCTGGTGTGGATGTGTTTAAAAAAACCACCTAACCTTCAGCTGACTGCACTGGTTTATTTCTGAACAGCACATCACAATATCAGCATAGATAGCACATTGTAACCAGTCAGGTGATTCCACTTACTAATTTTTCAACACTAGGACCTTTCAGCATTTTAATTCTGGTTTCATTTATGAATTCAAGGTCATATATAGAGCACAAATGAGGTCTAAATTTAGTCACAGCAGACCACAGTTCCACATAAAGACAAATCTTCAAGTTATGTTGACCTGCTAGGAGACAAAGATAAAACAGCACAGCAAACATGTACCTGCAATGCACTGCTTCCCTATTAAATATTAACTGTTTCATTTACATTTAAATGAACTGAGCAGCAATGGATAGACTTTTCAGAACTGCTGTTTGGTGCTGCTGTCATGGAAAGAAGCTGAAGACAATGTGGGCTGTATGGGGGCAAATGACGCAATCTCAGCATCCGCTCAAGTGACTTCAATGATGACCGTTCTCCAGTCTTGAAATATAATCCTACACAGCATTTTTTTTTTTCCTCTCCCTCTGTAAACACATCTGTTCATAAATAACTTAGATGTCTCCTTGACATTCATGGTACGTAACTGAAGCTGAAGTAGAAAAGGATGGGTGGTGTACAGCACTGAGGAGATGTCACAGTACTTTTGTTCAGCATTTTTGATAAGTGCAGGTTGCTAACATCAGCCGTCAGAGACAGGCGGGGTCACCCACCCATATTTTTCATGGGTCTTCACCAAACTCTTAAATGTTGCTTCAGCTTCCTTTCGACTGAATGACTTTTTTGATTTGCCAGCTTTTCTGCAGATACGGCCCTGCACCAAACAGAAAAGAAAACCACCATTAAACACGCACACACGCAGCTGGAAGCCACGGCTTTAACTTTGCAATGCGCCAGGCCAAGAAGCACTCAGGGTTCCCAAACTGAGGCAGACAAATACATTATTAGAGATGATTACAAATTACACGCAGTAAAGGGAGGAAAAAAAAAAAAGCCAAAAACATCTGCCAGGCTATTTCTTCCCAGTGAGCCCCCGTGCTGGCGCAGTGCCCTGCATGCAGCAAGCTGTGCCACGTGGCTCGCCTCCCCCTCGGCTGCGCCGGGACCCCTGCAAACCAACACAGGAAGAAATCTGTCACGCAGACCCTCACACCCGGCCCGTGCACATCAGGGGTGCGACCCTCAGAGCACAAGGGCCGTGAGGGGAATACCAACACATCGCAGGAACAGCACCTGAGCGCAGCAGGGCCCTGCTTCCCGCCAGCTGTGGGTTTGTAAGAGACCCCCATTGACCTTTCAAGCTGCAGGAGAGGAAGGGACTCCCCAACGTGGAGCCCCTCTGGTCCTCCAGGGCCAATGGCTGTGGGTGGAGAAGGTGCCAGGTTGCTGCAATTGCTGCGAGCAGTGCCGAGGTACCAGCCTGGGGGCTGGAGAGATGCAAAGAGGTTTCAAACCAATTTCAATGCCACACTCATAACATAGTCCAAGGTGAGTATCATGGAGTCAATGACCCTGAAGAACCATTATAAAAGCAGAGTGTTTCTCTGTGGTACATCGCAGGGCTACCCGTATCTCACACCCCACGCCCTGCTGCCAACACAGAGCGTCACTAAAAATTACATCCATCCCACGAAACACACTCCTTTCTTCTTCTAATCTGACTTGTGAGAAATGAAGAGCTCTGATGTCTCTTAAAGGCAGAAGTACCTTAGAACCAACTTGATTCCAGCCTACATAAAAAATTTGAATTTACTACCCCTTCTTGACAAGTTTGATAATAAATGCAAATATACACATTTAAAAATACTGCATCTTTATTACTTCACAATCAAATATTACCTCTAAATGCAAGGCAGAATATAATTTCAAATCCTTGTTTGGCAACAGAGACATTTACTGAGTTATTAATAGCTTACCTTATTTTGCACATTGATCCATGTCAATTAACAACTAGCAGAGACACAAGAAAGAAATATAGCTGCAGATTTATTCTACTCTACAGCAATTTAAAGTATTTACACCTATTGGATTTGTTACAAAATAAAAGTTTATTCAAGTCACAAGTCAAACAATTTTAGTAATTGTTTGATAGACTGCACTGGAAGGCTTCTAAAAAAATAACTGGTGTTTTATGAGCAGATAACTTCTCCGGAGATATTCAGAACCAGCCTGGACGCAGTCCTGTGTAATGTGCTCTGGACAACCCTGCTTTAGCAGGAGAGCTGGACTGGATGATCTCTAGACGTCCCTTCCAACTCCAATGATTTTGTGTTCATATATTACTGTGTTAGAAGTATTAAGAACCAAATAAGTATGTTATTTCTTTTTCCATTCTTCTGTTCAAAATGATGCATCAGGTTGCATCTTTTGCTTCCCATATTTTACTGCCCAACTGGAATTCAAACATAAAATTGTCATTTGTAATCACATGCAACAAATAATACTGAGAAAATAATCAGGTATATCGAGGGGAAAAAAGGAAAAAACAACAACAGGGGGAGGGTGAAGAAAACAAACTCTCTCCTCAAAGCATCAAACTTATTTTTACAGACTGAAATAGGTAAGATGGCCCTGGAGTGTGGACAAATAATTTTGTTCTAGAAAGCTGTCACAATATTGCACCAATATGGTTTTCTGTTCAGCGCAGGTCCTATTATAACAAAATTAGGGACACATGAAATACAAAAGCTGTTTCCTACTCCTGTTTTAATAAGTAATTTTTCTGTGCAGTTTGACTTCTCTTTCCTAGCCTACCTTAACTAAAGATTAGGAATAGCCTCTAATTCCCACCTCCATTTATTCACAGCCAATTTATACCCATTTGGTTTCCACAAAAAATAGCTGTTTTACCTTACAATGCCTTTCCTCACCTATCTCCCTAGTTGCCACTCACAGACTACGTATTTCCTCTTTAAATACCCCTTGATAGACTAAACAACTAGACATTGTCCTTATCCCCATACTAATTTGGCAATTACTATTTCCCAAATAAGGATGATCTGAATGGTACTCGATTTAATCCTGCTAATAAATTTTCTTAGAAAATATTCCTTTTTAGTTGTGACAAAAGCAATAATTAAATAAAACTAGGTAATAAATTCTTAAAATTTCAGTGACTAATTCTCTCACATATCCTACATAAGTAGTTTTGTTGTTACAAAACATGCTTCATCTTCCTAATCTGAGCTTTTGCTGGAAGCATACTTAAGGAGACACAGGAAAAGATGAAGCAAAGTCCAACAGAAGATGAAATCAGCACAGGAAATGCTGTCCTTAAAATCTCACCAATTAAATACTTCTGAAAGTAAACAAAAACTTACAGTACAACTTACTTTCCGCATATGATCTGTTTTGCCATCTGTTGTCTTATACATATGATTTTTTATCTTTTAAGGATTTGACACCTTCTGAACTGTGTGCATAGCACCTAGCACAGTATGATCCATGTCTTCCCCAGCTTTATCAAAGTATTAATCTGTACCTAGAAACAGGATTTTGGCATTGAGATCAGCTATCTCTCATGCTCAGTGTCAGCTACTTACTGCTTTCAAACAAGGGAAGTAAGAACTCTTTGGTGTTGCAATAATGCAGTAAATATCAGCACATGATCTAAAATACTCCTGGAACCACAGCAGGTGAAATGAGCATTGTTCTCTGAATTTCTTCTCATACTTCCTTGTTACTAATGTAACAGATGATTAAATCCAATTATAAAATGCATTTCGGTGCCATATGCAGGTTGGATGTAAACCATATTATCAAGGAGCAGTTAATTATACCCCACTGAAGTCCATGTATTTCTATGTTTATACAGAAACTATGGGTGGCATGGTTAGCACTGTCTCTTATTAATCAATATCCTGCCAGGTGATTATAATCTGGATAAAATTTAACCTCATGGACTGAAAGTTTCTCTTTTTGGTGCCTCGAGTAAACCTGAGGTAAAAAGAAAGAAGTCAACACAGTTCAGATGCTTCTGAGTCTATACTCGGGTGGTTATCTACTGTCTTAATATTTTTTTGTTTTTTGCAGTTCCCACAAAACACTTCCTAAGTTAAACTAAAAAATGGCATTTGGACCAAATTATAAAAGTGTCAAACATTTTAACAGGTACCATTACCAGCTCTGACTACAGTTTATTTTCAGACTGCTACTTAAACAGGCAGTCATATTAAGTCTGGTCAGGAGACTATGAGCAGCTGCATTCTGTTAATATGATAAATATGGGAAATACAGTATGTAAATACAGTGCTGGCCATAGCTCCATGTGTGCAACTGCATTTTGACTGGTCTCTAAACCATGCAAGTCACTACTGCCACGGTAAGGAATACAGATCATTTGCAGGGACAATGTTTTGATGTGTCCAGCACCAAATAAAAAAAAACCCAAAACGAACAACAAGATCAAAACGCTCCACAGAAGTTTAAGAGCAACAGAGAAAACCCAAGAAAGTATTTCATAAAGGTATTAAAGTTGACTTTAGCTCTGAAAAGTCACAACCAGGAGCTTATTTAAAAACCTGCAATACTTTCAGACACTCACAGAGCACTTTACGTAAAGGGATAGCTGGGAACCTAATTAAAATAAAGAGCTGAGGAGAACATTTCAGACTTTGCCATCTGCTGTGACTTCATGTACTTATAAAGATATAATTTTAACAAGCTAGAAACATATGAAAGGTGAAAGTGATGCCACAGCATCTAAGTGGTTTACACAGCCGCGCCGAAATGCAGGGCTCGTGTGCGGCACTCAGCCTCCTCACCCGCTTGTGCTCCTACTGTGCCGAGGGAGCAGTCGCGTGCCACTCACCTACTCCCGCCCAGACTAAGGAGTTTGAACAAACACATGGTAAGGATCCAGTCTGCAACCCTGATAATAGTGAGCAGAAAAACCTCCAGGAGCACAGGCTGCTGCAGGGTGGCCTTCTCAGGACCCTGGCCGTACCGAGGGACTGCTCCGTCCTGCCACATTCAGCAGAACACCTGAGATCAATCTCACATGCGATTTTTGCACCCACATTTACTGAGCACTGGGAGCAAACCTGGAAGGTTTTCTACTTCTCAGTGATGCTGTAGTAGTCTCCATGTATTTCCAGTCATGAATACATCAGCATGCCCTCCCCTTGAGAACGCTGTGTGACACTGAAGCACATCCTCAGCAATATCCAACTCTACATCTAGTAGCTCTTTAGTGTCCTTCAGCATCATTATCAGCAATGTGCCATATCTTTTATTCCTCAACAACACATCACAAAGAGGTCCAGAAGTCAGAGTTAAGTCCTGGACTTAGGTATCAAATATGAAGCCTGAAGCTCTTTAGCCCTGTAATCCCACTACAATCATGTTATCTATCTGCCTACGTCTGGCCTGTGTGTCCTGAAAATCAGTCCTGACATTACTTCTGGTATTTCTAGAATCAAGATGGCCTCAAGGGTATTTCTCTGCCAGCAAGGAAGGGATTTATTTCTCTCATCAAACCAGCTGTAGTAGCTCCCAGACCAAAACCCAACAGTTTTGGCATGGCACACAGCAACAAAGTGTACTTCCATGTCCTATCATTTTTGGCACTACCTGGAGGGACAGGACTACATAACGGTGATTGACCCTTTCATAGGATCATACCATCACAAGTGATGGCTGGAGAAAGGACCTATGGAGGTCTTTAAGACTGACTTAGATAGCTGGAGCTGAGCTGCCAAAGGTTAGCTGTGGCAGTGTGTAGCTGGGTCCCAAATGCTTCAAGGCTGTGTTCAGTCCTCTCTTGATTCAAGTCCCTGTGTTACTAGGTCTCAGATTTTCAGATTTATTGTACATAGCCATGAGCCCCTACAGGACTGAGGTTATTCTGGGAACAGCCTAAAGCCCTGTGCTACGTATCTCTGAGATGCCACAACAAACGCTTCAGGCACAGACAAACTATTTTACTGGATTGGTTAACAAAAAGTTGTATTCATTGCAAGCAACACTCAGCTAATAGGCTCACAAGCAGGCAAGCCTTCACATTGTTAGCACTGGTCTTAACATGAACTCTTCAGCCCTGCATTCCTTTCATTAATCCTGGATATGCAAATAATTCAAGGCTGGTCTTCCAAGGGAAAATCGTACTTGCCTTCTGCACATGGGGCTAAATATGGCCAAGCATAAGGGTGTTTGGGTACAATTTCATTTTCTTCTTTCATCTCTTAAGAGACCTCTACAGCAGGCTCTGGTGACTCACTTCTAGGTAAATGCCAAGAGACTGAAAACAAGCACAGGTTTAGAGAGGTGCACAAAAGGCTGTAGCAAGTCACTGTGCGACACACGCTCCACCTGTGGTGATCCCTTCAAGGACAGGAAGGAGACCCATGTAGGGGTTAGGACTAGATGACTCAAACCATTCTATGATCTTATGATTTTCCAAGCCTGTTGCAGGCTTCTTAATGGATGATGCAAAAACTATGTATTTTCTAAGAGCTGGAGCACACTATGAGTCTCCAGTAGATAACCTGTTTCACTAACATACCAGTGATTTGGGCCTCAACTGCTCCAAGCTGCACACTATGCAAAAATGCTAAAATATTTTCTGATAAGTAACAGAGGAATACACTGCTTAAGACTGAACCACTCTTATTCTGGAATACTGACACCAGTTTTCAGAGAAAAATATTTCCACTGGCTTCAGGGAAGCATTCAAAAGCAGAGCAATGCTAAAGTAAGCTACTGTCATCCTCCCAGTGCAATGATTGCAGTGTGTCACAACATCATTGCTAGAGTGCAATATGCACAATCTCTCCTCCCCAATTACATGGTTTGTATTTTTTTTTCCTTCATGTACTGATGAGGCACAGTTAATCATGTCTCATAAACTGCACACAATTTATATTGCACTGTATATAATTATTAGCTATAGCTTAAACAAAGCAGTACAGAAAATGATGCAGACAAATACTGTTAATGTTGCAGCACAAATGAATTAAAAATGGGATGTTTTTCTGCAAATGTGTAATTTCTGAAGCAGTATTTCCACGCCTTTTTTGGTCTCCTTTTTACGAATAATCCACACAAAGAAGGGAAAACTCAGCAAGTTCTGGCTTTAAAGCATCCTATAAATTGCTCCTTCTGGAAGTGTGACTGTTCTTTGTCCAGGAAAAAAGAAATCTGAGTTCCAGCTGAGTCATTATTAACGCTCACCCATCTGTGTGCAGCCTGGTGCAAGTAACTCCTAATCGACAGGAACACTCACAGGCCCAGTCCCTGACTGACAGCTACACAGCACCACGCTCCTCATCCTCACCTTCCCCTAAAGAAAGAAATTCCCTTCCTGCATTGGCTAAAGAGCAAGAACATTTTGACAGCCTGTCCACATTCTTGGAAGGTGCCTCTAGAACCTCCAGGGCCAAAGATGCCATCTTACAACATGGTGGGTTTACATTAAAGAGATGGTCCCTGTCCCCCACCAACAAATGGGCACCTGATGATGAAGGGTCATTGTCTCTGTCAATCTTCCACTAATACTTCCATGGAGGCTCCCTGGACTACCTCTTTGTGGAACCAGGTACCACCATGGTTACTAAGGCTGGGTTCAGGTGAAAAGGCTGGGAGCATGACAGCCCCTCTTTGCATCAGCCCACAGGCCCTCCACAACAGCGACCTGAAGTTTCTCAAGTTAAACACAGCCACGGGTGTAAGGCCAACCAGAGCAAAGCAAACCATTCTTAATGACAGGCTGTAAAGGTGAAGCAGCCACAACCTAGACAACTAGGTCTATTTTCACATTTCCCAAAGTTTCACTGTGACAAAAAAGACCCAAAAACCCAGAGTAAAAAGCAAACTACCTCTGGAAACATTTCATCAAGCTAAGACCAAATCTGCTAAGTTTAGAGACACAAGCTGTTGTGCTTTTTCCCCTGCACACTTACACAAATTTGTCAGTCTCTTCACTATGACATGTATCATACTGATGCACATGGTTATCTATGAAGCCCCTATTTCTGAGTGTTTTACGTATGTATCCTCAAATGACCTTTGTAAAGAGGATTAGCTGTACTTCACAGGTGGGAAAGAGGAAGAGAGTGAAGTTACATGACTTGCCCATGACTGCACCTAAGTCAGTGGCAAAAACTGGAAGCCAAACTCAGATTATCTTTCCTCAGCCTAAATGCTCTAACTATGAAATACCCTTCCCCTCCCAATAACTACAGAACTTTTCAATACTAGGTATATTTTAATAGAGATAATATTGTAAAAT
This sequence comes from Chaetura pelagica, assembly GCF_000747805.2. Classification (NCBI taxonomy): domain Eukaryota; kingdom Metazoa; phylum Chordata; class Aves; order Apodiformes; family Apodidae; genus Chaetura; species Chaetura pelagica. Next base: position 885,346 of record NW_009952435.1, read on the forward strand.
TTCTATTTATAGGAATTCACAGGAAATGTGAAAAATTAGTAACATCAATTCCCTCAGCTTTGTGATGCTTTAGGTTTTTTTATTGGCATGTATTACGGAAATAAGCCCTACACTTCTTAGTGTAGCTGGAGGTTTCTGACCATTTGTAACACAAACCTAGAAACAGGAGAAGTATCTAGTCATTCCACAGTTCATAACACCTGGCTATGAGAAGCATCTGAGCTCCCGGACATTTTGTAGCACAGGCTTACCCTTCCTTCCTCTGGTTTGTTTTCACTAATCTTTGAACGCACATTTGGGCTTGTGACTGATTTGCAATTCTGTCAAGGAGGTACTGTAGAAGTTCCAGGGGTTCTGGATAGCCTGTGCAGAAGAGGTTTAAATCAATGAAGATCATAAATATTAACAACATGCAACAAAATAATGAAGCCAATAAAAAGGCATTTTCCAAGGACAGACTGAATAGGCACAAGGTGTGCCACACATGGCTGAGGACAGGCACACCTGATGTACCTCGGTTTGGCTTTTAATTAGAATGAGGCAAATCAGACTGTCTCCTCCAGCCTGTTTCAGAAGAGGAATCATCTGAATGTCTTAAGTGCAGTGCCCACTTATCTGTTTCAGGCAGACCAATAGGGACTGCAAATTCATTTTCATCAAAGCACACCTTTGTTTCTCCCCAGCTTACACCTTCTCAGTTCCCAGTGCAGTGCTGGTTTGTTTTACTGCCAACCAGTTTAGATAACAGGATCTATTCAATTGCCACTGTTTCCAGTCAGAGTTAAAGACTGATGCTGTGGAGTGCTCAGCACCCTCCAGAAATTACTCTGTGGAGCAGGACTGAACCAGGTGTCAGATGAGCCCCAACCCACATGCTTTCAATAACTACAATGATATTCAACAGAAAACTAGTATTCTGTTGACAAGAAAGACAAATAGATCCTGTGCACATTAAATTTAACATATACTTTGAGCCATTCAGACAGCATAATCACTGCAGGTCCTGAAGTTCTCCCCTGTTTAACCACAGAGTAATTGCACCTGGAAATCCTTCCATCCTCCAGTCTTCCTTCATGCCTCAAATCAGCATTACCATTTTGACAGCTGCAGGAAAAGGTAATTTGTGAACTGGAGATTGCATGTGAAGGACTGAGTACATCAAGGAAAAAAGAAGATCTTCACTGACTCTCATCAGCCCAAAGGAGCTTAGATGGGAAAAGAAATGCAGCTAATATTACATAACTTAAGCAACGTTCCACTCTGTGAGAGCAGATTCCCACTCAGGGGACAAGCCTGGGGTCACACCTGGCACTGAGACTCCCATGATACAATGGCCACGATTACTGTGGAGTTACAAATATTTCATCTGGAAGTCTCTGGTCATGCAGGGAAATACCTGTGCATTGTGTAGATGCTAGGAAATCTGCATATTTTCAAGGCTAGTCTGTATAGGGAAGAGTAAATCTTCCTCAGAAAATAAAGTGTGTTATTCAGGTTACTCCTCCTGTCTTTCTGCATTTGAAAAAATATAATTATTCAACAAAGTACCTGACAAAACACCAAAATGATACACAGTTCTCTCTATCTGAACACTCAAAGAAGAAAACGAGGACTTCTTTTATAATTCAGGCTAAAAGAATGTTGCTCTTCTGAGGACATTTTATTTTTTTGCGATCCAAAGTGGCAACTCTTTTAAAGTCTTATTTAGGAGATCAGTCAAGTATTGTCAGAAAGAACTATTTCTGTTGGGCATAAAAGCATGTTTAAAATCCGCAGTTTGTTTCAATTTAGCAATTTAGCTTATTTGATTATGATTTTAACAGTAAGGATGATAGCTGAAAGCATTTTAAATTTTCCTTGAAGAGGTAAAATGGATATTATGTTCCCCTTGCTTTTTAAAATAATTAAAACAGCCTCCTACTTCAATGAGTTGGAATCCCTGTGTCTTCATTCCTCTCAGCAGAATTTATTTGCATAATAATAGAGGATAGTCAGAACAGCAATATATCAGAGTACACAGGAACAATGTTTTTCCCAGCCCATTCATCAGTCCTGGCATCTCAACTTAGTCAATATATATATATGCTCCCATTTAAACTTCAGCTTGAAAATCCTAGGTTTCTCAATTGCAATAAAAGAGAAATGTTAGAAGGCCTATATATCTGATTTTCCTCTGTAGCTAAACAATATTCTTTGTTACCTCTTTGGCCCAGCATCTACAGCTTTTCAGGGGAACAAGCTCCATAATATATTCTGTCTGTAGTCTTTGTATATGAGTTGATGTGCTTTTCAAACACAGACCTACAAAAACATTTCTTCCCTTGATGATAACTGGCATCATTTACTCAGGCAACTGAAATTGAAAGCAAATATGCAAGCTGCTTTTATTTTTAAAGGCCCTAATATGATACAATGGCTCCAAGTAATTCAGACATCACTGTGTTCTCGATTCATTTCTGCAGCCTTTGAGATTAGCTGATTTATTAATGGGCTGCAGCCCTCAAACCCAGCATCTGGAGTATGAAAACCCATGGATTTGCAATTAATTTCAGTTATACATATTTGAAAGACCTGGAGTCTGCTGACCTCCTGGACACCATGCAAGTCCCATCTGCTATCTGCTCACTCATACTTTTGTTTGAAAGGATGAAGAGAGAGTAGTTTAGACTATGATTAACTGCTGCCTTCTGTATCTGTCTCTCATAGAGAAGACCACTTCTTCTTTTTCGATCTGGCAGAAGTCAGATGGGATACTTGCATTTTTTAAATGGAAAGATAAATCAATCTAATGGTCGTACAAGACATACACCTCTTGAAGCAAACTAATGGGATTCCACTGGCATATTTATAATATTACAATACAAAGGATGAAAGTACTATATAGCAAAAACTTCTATTTGAATTCAGAAAAATTTCCTATAGAAAATGAAATCTTAGTTGCAAATCATAAATTTAAGTTTTGATTTAAGCCATTATACAGAAGCCCATCATGGCAAGAACATGAGAGAGCAGGGGCTCCCCCTTCCTATTTCAGTATCACCTGGCAGAACTTTTATCCTTCTTCTATTCACTGGAAGAATAAGGGAGCGCTTTCCTCAAAATTAAGAACACACAACCTGCAGAGCTGTCAGCTACATGAGAGCTGCCGCTGACTGGCAGTCCTGGCCCAGCCTCCAGCAGCATGAGAAGGGACTCATAAAAAGGAGGACAAGGCTGCTGGTCAAGAATACTGCAAGTCCTCAAGACATCAGGTGCAGCTGTGTTAGTAATTCTCAATAAAATATAATTCCCGATGCCTTATTTGGACATTAGCATACATAACTCTGTCTTCTCTTCATTTTCCACCAAGCCAGCATGAAATCATCACTCTACGATGAGCAGCAATATGTCTATTAGAGGACACAAAATCCTTTTCCACTTTTGGACAAAGTCTGCTCCTTTTCATTTGGGACCGCATCACCTGCAGTGTCTTCTAAGAGACAATTCATCCTGGGAACACGGGCACTGGCCTCAAGCCTGTCTGTTACTTGAGGAGAGCCACGATGGACCTCCTGCTGTTTCATCACTCTCCTACGACTCCTACTCTCCCCCCTTCCTTCAGTTATTAATGTTACTGTGACAATGACACTGTTATCAGGAAGAAGAGAGTGACAGACTAATTTTTAAATCCACCTCTTAAATTACCAATAAACTGTTTTAAAGGGTGCTGCTAAGAAGGAGTAATGCTCAAAAGGCCACTCCCACAGCCTGGACAGACAGACAGACACAGGCAGCTCTGCCTAGGCAGGCATGTGGAACAGTTGCCTCCAGGACAACAAACAACTGGTATTTACATGACTTTGTTAGCATCACTCCACCTTCTTGGCTGACACCCCAGCTCCTGCTCACAGCCACCACTGTGGGGCTGAGCTTTCGCCAGTGGTGACGGGAGCCAGTGAGCAGCTGACTCTGCAGGAAGCAAGTACAAAGTCATCCTCTCAAAACCGAGGCTACAGTTGAGCTAAGGACAACACCAAGTTTTTTAAAGTAAGATTCTGGATCCCAGACAGATAAACAGTCTTAGGCCTTTGATGTACTGAGAATTCCCCTCAAGATACTGACTAGAGCTGTGTGAATAATTGATTTTCTCAGCTGAACAGCTGAAGCAACCAACCAAACAAACCCCAACTTGTTTGTTAATTAACGTTTTTTTTTCCTTGAAAACTTGGAGAAAAAAAAAAGTGTAGTTTGGGACTGCTGAATTGTTTCATTCAGACAGAAATCGTCTCTCTTCTATTTTACACATTTAAACTAAAAGCACTTAAAACTGCAATACCAGATGCATCACAGGAGGCAAAAGCATGCATCCCGTAAGGCATCTCAAGTAATGTCACGGGAGGCATATGGTTCCTGCTTAGTCAAATCTGAAGAAACAGCCACCCAACTTTAAAATTCAGTCCCTGGAGGACATGTTCAGGTTTGGGAACCTGGACCTACATTTCTCTGCATACAAAGGCAATTTGGAAACGTAATGGAAAAATACTACCACCTAATTTCTGCGTTGCACGCTTGTGACTCCTTGCGTATCTAACTTGAGTCAAATGTTCACCTGCAAGATGTCACAATGACTTATCTCAATTTTCCTTTACTCTGCTAAAAGGTCTGTGAAATCCATTAAAAAAATCTGAATTTGGCAAGAGTCTTGATTTTTCGAAAATATTATTTCCAGTGATACTCTGCTATTTGATCGCATCATAAAAGGGGTAGATATGTTCACAGGTTACTATTAGCTCTGACAGAACAACAGACCCAGAAGTGCTGTGTGTCCCTCTCTGAAGAGTGAACAGAGAGACAGAGTTCCAGCTCAGCTCAGAAAAACGAGACTGATGAGAAACGCTGAACTGAATCAGCCACCTCGGTTTTATCACAGAAGCTGCCAAAAGGGGAAGGGTGCGCTGGCGGGAAGCTCAGCCCTGCCTCCTCGTGCTGGCGCCCACGCCGGCGAGGCACGCTGTCAGATGCGTCACCAGCTCGAGTCCTCATCACGACTTCACCCTCAATCATGACGCTGCGAACCAGTGAGATTTCTCTGGAAGGTCCCACCTTCCCCACTGGCACCAGCAGCGCCCCATCTCCCACTCGGCCTCCTGGCTGCCGCCCTTTGCTCAGGCAGGGTCACTGGAAGCGGTGGAGAACAGCCCGTGCCCTTCCAGCCTTTCTGATTAGTATCAAGTATGCTGAATATTCCATGCTATTGCAGGCTGCTTTCAGAAATCACAGAACTAAGCTGGAGTCAGCCACCACTACTGTTCAGGACGCTCCCCGCGGGCACCCAGACTACCCACAGCATGGCAAGAGTTACCCAGCGCCAGCCCTGCAGCTCCAGGGAACACAGCGCCTCAGCTCTCAACATTTCAGCACCTCTATTTTCATTTTTCCTTTTAAAAAATGCGGTCAAAAGCAGATTACCTGTAGCATGGAAAGTGCCCGGGGGTGTGGGAGTGCCCGCTGTGCCATCAGCCCCATTACGCAAGGGAGCCAGGGTTACATAAGGAGGGGTGTACGATGACAGCGACGTGGCTCTGGTGACACGGGAGCCCGGCTATGACAGCAGGCTGGCAGCCCATCTCGGGCTGCTCTTCTGTAACCCACAAATTAAATTCATTGTCAGCGCCTCCTATTAACCTTCCCACTTGGAATGAACGATCCAAGATGCCGAAACGTGAATGTTACACCTATTTAACTACTACGTTACCGGCGGCAATTTATTTCTGCCTTTTCTTTTTTCCAGTCCCACAACCATTCTCATTTTTTGTAATTAACTCCCTAAACTTCTGGAAGAATGTTACTGAAACTCTTGCATTTGCAATGTGTTTATTAGCAATGCACACATAAACGTTATCAGAAATGACTACTGCTTTCTGGGAATCTGGGAAGTGGTTTAGGGAAGAAAATTGTCCGATTACCTAGTTTAATGTTATTATAATAATTTATTACTAATAAAACAATTCAGTGCTTTTCTTCGCTGGGCCATTTTATAAGCCAGTATATCTTAATTTAACTTTTTGCATTCAACATTCAATACAGCAGAAAGGTGCTGAATTTAAAAAAAAAAAAAAAAAAGGAGATAATGTTGCATTGTCCTTCTACATCCTTGTTAAAAAAATAAGGATAACTATAATCTCTATAAAAAGAGATGGGTTAAAAAACTGTGAGACCTTGTAAGAGTAGCTACAGAACTTCAACACACCCCAGGCTCAATGTAAATTAAGACTTTTTTTTTTTTTTTCTGGTCGATGTTTTTTATATTCCAAGGTGACCTGGGAAACTTGACCTCTTCAAACAAAAGGCAGAGAAAAATACTATCTAATTAAAAAATGGAGCAGTAGGCCAAAATCAAACAGAGAAAAAAGAGGAAAGGCCACTTACAAAAAAGTTAATTAAATAATCAAAATTAATTTGCAGTTTTAAAAGAAGCCAAGCCTTTATTTCTGCTCACATAAGCAGTTCCATAGAGGCAAAGAGGAGAAAGCTGATTTTTAAGCAAATGAAAAATAAAAAACTCTTTCCCCTGTCCTCCCCGAGATATGAGTTCAAGAGGTTACTCAGCATCATTTACTGACTGGTGTGGAGCTGTGCATGTCCCCTGGGTTCAAGGGCGCTCACGAAGTGAACAGGAAAATCTCCCTGTCAGAACCATGTGTGTGTTGCCCACTACAACAGCCACAACCAAGGACCGGATACCAGCTTTCACCAGCAGTATTTACCCATTTATTAATAAAGGCTTAGGGAACACTTCTAAGGATATTCTGCAGGACAAAGGGAAAAAACAACCAGCATAAACCACAGCGATCCAGCCCGGACGAGACCCTGTACCAGGGACGTGCCGGGAGAGCAGAGCTGGCAGGAGCTGCCTACCTGCAGCACCTCGTACCCGAAACCGCTTGTTCCTTTCAGGATGGTGCAACTGGGGCAACTTC
>NW_009952435.1:894729-895600 GCF_000747805.2 Chaetura pelagica
AGAAAGGGACCCGTATCGCCGCGCCGGGGGTTTGGCGGGCGCGTGTGTGTAGCGCGAACGTGGTGCGGGTGGGCAAAACCTCTGTGGTCACGAGGAGGAGCGTGATGGCACTGAGACGTGTCTGTGTGTGCGTGTTGAGTTTGCATACGTCTGCGCACCTAAACGTGTGCGGTCCTACACACAAAGCACATGCCCGTAAAACCTGATGTATGAACGTGGCTTAACGAAAGACGCGTGCGTGTGTATCTGTTCCTGTGGTTTTGGTGCTGGGGGTGATGTGACCATCTTTGCTTCTTCAGCACAGCAGGTACACCTGTCCTGCCCCTCCTGCACATCCTCCACACCAGGCAGGCCCATCCTCCCGGCGCTCTGTGCAGCGCAGGAGGGAGAAGCCGATTCCCCAGATCTCTGTTCCCACAGCCCTCTTTACCCTCAGAGGCTGGGAAAGGAAATGAAAGCGATAAATGTGTTGAGCTGGGGGAGTTCAAGGAGCTGGCTGGAGTGAAGGTGGGGCCCAAGGCACATCATTCGTGCAAGGGATGTGACACAACACGGCAGAACTCTATGCCATGAAACTGTTCCCAAGCGAACACCTCCCAGTTCACCCCGGGTGGCCTAAAACACCATCTTCTGTGGTTTTGAAGAGTGCTCTGTGCTGTAAAAAGACTGCTGTGCTCTGAAAGGCCTCCAGAGAAAACCCACTGTTTTTTTGAAAGCACAGGGCACATTATATTTTCATCAAAAACTGTGTAACTGACTTGCTTCCAAAAAAAACGTTGGGGTCAGCTCACTTTTGAGATTTTTTTTCCCTCCCTTTCTTCTTCCTGTTACTTACATCAGTTAGTTTTACCACTGGGTTCATGTTCAGCAG
>NW_009952435.1:895676-914883 GCF_000747805.2 Chaetura pelagica
AGGTGACCACTCACGACTGACCCTTATGCCAAACCAGGTGGCATGAAATTTAGTCTCTGCCAGGCTTTACAAATGGACCGGAATGATGGATCGGTCTGATTTACCGTGGATTAAAAACCTTGCTGTTTGTAAAATCAAGATCTTAGAAGTAGAATTATATTTGCTTTTTCAAACATCACATAATTGAAGGCTCGAAATCATTGTAGTAAACTGGTTGAGAAACCCTCTTACTACGAGGCTGTTAGTAACTCCATTTATTTTCTCAGTTTGTGCAATGCACGCAAAGCATCTAAGTATTTATTTTAAAATCTTAGCTAATAATGGAGCAAGAAAATTAACTGTACAGAATGTGTGTTTGAGGAGATCACGACAAATGTGAACTGAATTGTGGACTGCACGAGCTACACGAGGAGGAGGAGGCAGAGCAGGGCTCCATGGCCCAGTCAGGGCCGCACTGCTGTTGGCTGCATCATGGTGCTGTGAGACTGGTGGGATGATGGACCCTCAGCTCCTTCAGGGCAGCAGGGGGTGGGGGAGTTGGAGATGAAAGCTCTCTCGTCTTGCTCACAGAGACCATGTAGAGAACGGCCCGGAGATACTGACCAACATATGACCCTGGTGCCGCTGTCATCAGCCTGCTTTGAACGGCAAGAAGATGAAGAGCTGCCAGCTAACTGTAAGTGATGGCCAAGGAAGCACAAATACCAATACAGTCTTTGCTTGCTCCTACCCTCCAGGCTATTGACCTGCCCAGTCCGAAAGCCTATCAGTGTGATAACCCCTGGGGTTGCTTTGATCCTTCCCTGTGTGCAGATACCCGGGGTCTGTTGCGGAAGGTGTTTGCTAAGTTTCCAACGCTGAGAAGATCTGCATGCAAATACTACTTACATAGTGTTTCCTGGGAGGTCAGAAATCCTGGGGAATGTGCGGTGGGTGGGCTGAAGCATCTGGGAATATTCTGCCCACCTCATATGCCCCTCCTACCTTCATTTTCTCTATAGCCCACCCTGCCTGAGCAGATGAGGAACCTCCAGTTTATAGGATACTGGAAAGTGTGTCCAAGCCTTCCCCTAGTAACCTTCTGTAAGTGCCAGACATGCTGCCCTCCCCCAGGCTCTTGATAACCCATCCATGGAGCTGGGAAATCTCTGGAGTGCAGACAAAGTGCATGCAGACATTTTGTGGTGTGTGATGCTGCCAGGTAACAAGTAATTTGTGCTTTGATGGGCAGGACTTGTGGGGGCAGAAACCAAAGCACAGAAGGGAATTTCTGTTCCTCTTGTTAGCAGGCAGAGCAGGGCACAGAAAAAACATGATGAGACAGGGTGGGAGTCTGCTCCTGCTCTGGTGCAAAAGCTTGAAGTCACAGAAACTTCATCTGCAGCTCCAGTCCTGGTGGTCAGTCCTGCAGAAAAGGTGTTCAGTAGTTGTCCCTGACTGAATATCTAGCACAAGACAGGATGGTTGGGCACATATGCTGAACTGAATCAGAATGCCAATTAGCAACTCGAGCCTTTGGGTTGGCTACATTAATGTTTTAAACTGAAAGGTCTCTGCATGGTGTTCCTGTGACAGTTGGCAGCAGGAGCTACTATCATAAATTTAACATGATGGAAGTTATTTGCCTGTCTCATATAACTGCTGAGATGTCTACACAGCGGTGAAGCCATAAAAAAGAGCAAGGTCTCTGCAAAGGCAGATGAGAGCCAAGCAGCCCTTCCATGACCTTGCACCATTGTTTTCTAAAATGGTAGAAGATTAACGATGGAAGTGATGAGGAAGCTGTTTCAGAGAAGTGGAAGGTGTAATAGGTGTGCCTGCACAAACAGAATTCTGTGACAGGGAACTGCTCTGATCAAGCTGGAAGTTGTGACATCAGGTACAGTCTGCATCTGTATTGCCTGCAGGGTTAAAAAGCTGATGTGATGTAGTGAGCTCCTTTTTTTCATTCTCAGGCTTCCTCACCAAGGGAATTATTTGGGTTAGTCCAGGATGGACTCTGGATGGCTGCGACTCTAGGGCCTTGAAGCAAAACAGGGAGAAAAACAGATTGCAGGGGAGACTCCTCCTTTATCATCTATGCTGTCCTTATTCACACATTCATTGACTTAGAAAAAAGTCTGATCAGATTTGCTCCATGATCTCTCTTTACAGAATCATCATCCATTCAGCCTCTATAGTATCATACACAGTAGAAATGTATTAACACATTGCAGGAGTCAAACTGAACTAGCCTGCAAGCTCCCAGACAGAGCCCTCCTACCCTTGCCTTGGGGCAAGACTGGTTGATCCACCAGAGTACACAGGGACATCCTAAAGTGATGCAATGACTTCAGAATCAGAGAGGTAAAAGGGCATCTGTGTACGAAAAGCAAAGTGACCTCTTGCAGATATTTCTCTTACCTGTTTAGCTGGGGAGCTGCTTTCAGGCTCAGCCGTTGTACACTGATTAGTGAAACAGGACAGTGCTCAAAGATCAGGTCTAGCAGCAGCCCTAGGCTTCATGGGGAGCAGACTGCAGCTGATGAAGGGCATCTCAGACTCTTCTCGCAGTACAGAGGCATCTGTCACTAGCTGGAGGTTCAGAGCTTTGAGCCATTGCATTACCAAGTTGGCATTGTTAGGGGCTACCAGGAAGGTGTCTTTTTTTTTTTTTTTTTTCCTAGCAGGATAATATTGGGCACTTATTTTCTCATTTTTACTGACTTTGCAAAAAAAGGAGTTACATGGGGCTCAGAAAAAAAGTTGTGTATTGTTTGCTTCTACTTAAATGCAGCTGCATTTTAAGACCTGAGTGCGTTAGAAAATGTTACTTAAATTGAAGAAGTGCAAAGAAGCATTATTGGGTGATTAGGGGAATAAAAAGCTTGTTTTCTTAGTAGAATTAGAAGATCTTGTCTTGCTCAGTATAGCCCAGGAAAGACTGAAGTGGGATGTGATACACTTAATAAATATATTTGAGAAGTAAATGTCAAACAGGGATATTGACTTCATCACATGATCAAATGACTGTATAGTGAGTAATCCTGAATATATTTGGACTGGACCTCTAAAGACTTCCAGCTATATGATGAATGAAGGGCTCACTCTCCTGAGCACTGGAAGCAGTAGCTTTCAGTCTTGTATGATGGAGTCTGAGAAGCTTGTGGAAATAATTGTACAACACAATGGAACAGTAAAATGCCTGAAGACAGAAAATTAAGCATATATTATGAGTCCCTGGGCATCTGATGTGTCAGTATCCCCAAACGTGTGAGAAAATAGATTAGATCACTGTCAATTTGCATTATGCTTATAATAATTCCATGCCTTAGGGCTCTCACTGGAGTTGGGAAAGATTTTATTTTATTCCTCTTGATGCGTGATTTGTCCTCTACTGGTCTTTTTTGTCTTCCTCTGCAGGAGTGCAGACAGACAGTTACAGGTGGCATTAAAATCTTAGGTTTTATGTGTCCAGCTCTTATACTCAGAACCAGGCCAGCCTCTAGACCTGGAACTCTTTAAAAGAGTTATTTACCTAGATCAGCCTGGTAGGCACCATTGATTTCCTTTCCAGTAGGGGACACAGCCTCCTTCCTAGAATCAAATAGGGGGTTATTCAGCCAATTCTTTGTCAACCTGAAAGCACACACTTTTTCATCAAGCCAGCTATTTATTCATCTCTTCCTCCTTTGCCTGACTGAGTTGTCCCAAGGCTTATTAGTATTTCACTGGCCACCTTTGATTATTCATTATTTTCCTGCCTCTTTTCATCCTCCAGAATGACAGTATCACTTATTTTTAAAGGGATATTCAGCAGAAAGGCATTTCCAGCAACAAACGTCAAGAACGAAGAAATACACACAAATGTTCACTCCTGGCATGAAGAAGCCTGTAGAGGTTCATGTGCTGTCCTTACATCACTGTTGATACATCGCCCAAAGTTACCTTCCTCTCAATGTTGGAAGTCCATCTTGCATTTCTAATCTCTTTCACTGAGTTAAATAAACAAAATATTTGAGGTAACCTCCACTCCGTGCACATGATAAGCCCAGGTAAATGCAAAGGTTACCTGGGTAAATGAATAAATTAGGTAAATGAATAGCCATTATATTACCACAATAGCATTTGAGAACAAAGGTAAAAAATATCCCTGGAAAATGTGATTGTCTGTCTGCTTTTTAAGTCTCCACAGCATTGGAAGTGTTCAGGAAGGGCTTCTTATGTTCATGATGTTCACCTTCATGTATTGTTTCTTACTGACTAAAAGAGATTTGCATACAGGAGTTCTGAATCATGAAACTTTTTGTCAGAAGTGACCATTTCATATACTTGCAGGTATTTTTAAATTCTTGCACTCATACACAAATGCAACATATGGTTAGTAATCCTGAGAAAAGTCTTACTGTAAAGCACAGACAGCTTATAAAATTCTCCTGAAATAAAGGTACTATGCATCCTTTGTCTTGTTCCACCTTCAGCCTTGACATCTTCTGGACGCATTTGCATTTTACGGTATCACTTCTGTAGCTGCTCAGTGAGGAAGCTGCATCTCATGGAACAGTTGGAGGAACAGCTACTCTACTCTTGATGCAAAAATTCTTGTTTGTCACCGCACACAATGATTTTCTGAATTTTCTAGCTAGAATTTCTAAAGTTCTGAGATCATGAACTGTTCTGGGCTTCTCCACATAAGCAGAGAACCTTGGCCACCACTGAGTCCTTACAGCTCTCTTGCTTTTAAATGGGGACAAGCAATATGCATTTGAGCTTTAGGTAGCCCCTTTTTTTTTGCAGTCTCCAGCTAGTGACGGATGAATCTTTACTCCAAGAAGAGTCTGAGGAGTTTCCTGCATCAGCTGCAGTCCACTCCACATGAAGCTTAGGGCTGCTGCCAGACCTGTCTCACTAGTCACTGCACAGCAGCTCAACCTGCAAGCAGAACTCCAGGTGCTCCAGAGCTCTGGTGCACAGCACCACGGTAACACACTAATGTAGCTTGTTACCAGCTCAGAGTGCTGGATTAAATCCCAACTAGACAAAGGCACTAAGACTCTGGGTCACCTAAATAACAGACAGATGTCAGCATGAACCACACAAAGGTGACACAGGGCGACAGTCACCTCTGTTGAGTCAAACTTTGAAAGCAACATGCTTGGAATTTCAGTGATTTAGTCTCAAATACTTTATGGTGCCATCAAATAACTTTTGGCTACTTCAGTTTTAAAACTGCATTGCAGACCCCTTGCTCACCTGAAGTGACAGGAACAGGATAAAGTTCAATAGTTCAAAGTACAAAGTCATGTGCTGAGGGGCTGATGATAAGGACTTTTTACATAAATCTGCAGGGGCAGGCAAAGAAAGAAGAGACAAAGAAAGAAGGTTGTGTTGGTAGAAGGGATAAAAAGGATGTGTTGCCAGAGTGATGCAGCTTAAAAAAAAAAAGGCTGATGTGACTGAAAATGGCACTCAGTGAGGCACTTTTAGTAAAGATGGGGAAGTATTAGAACCTTTGTGTAAGCTGATGATAAGATCACATTTGGATCCCAGAACAACACACCTTCGTCTTTGATGCCTGCTAAACACATCTTCCCTTAAATCTCACCGTGTTCTCTGATTTTCCCCTTTACAGCACGCAGCCATAAGAAAGATGAATTACAATGCATTTATGGGTAATGAACCATTCCTCCTTTCTCCTAAGATCCGAACATCAGCATTGCCAACACAATAGTGAGAGACAAGCTTTAGCTTCCCATTTCACAATGCCAGTTACAAATCCAAAGCTACTATAGAAAAAGATCAAGGGGGGGTGAAAAAGGATTAGAGATGCTAAATTATGTTACAAATAGATTATCTGCAAGGTTAGTGGTAATAGTTCAGTTCCTTAAAAGTGAGTAGCATGTATTTACATACAATATCATACACTGTCGCCTGGAACTGTGATCAAGGCTTCACACTCTGATCTTGGAGATGCTGTTGCTGCCATCAACTGGTAGTTCACTGTTCTTTGGCTGGAGGGGTGAATACAGAGGTTACTGAAAGAATCCCAGGAAGCCAGGTAGTCCCTGAAGGAGGTCATATCTACAGAAAGTTACAGAAACATTACTCCAGCCCATTTTGGAATTTGACAAAAGACAAGACCTGTATTATGTTAACAGGACCGACTGATGACAGTGTTCACAGTCAGCAGTTGTCCATAGGCATGGCTAGAACAGCAAGCATACTAAAGTCATAGCATTTGGCATACAACAAGGTCCTTTTTACATTTAAATGACATTCATGTGCTTCACTACTTCGGTTCCAGAAATCCTCCTTGGGGTGGCAGCTCCTCTGTATTCTGGAAATAGAAATGGCAGGAACCTAGTGAGCACTGTCATGTAACATGCAAAGAGCAAATGGTTTGGTGTCCTGATGAATGTTCTTCTGTCACTCTGTGGCTGCAGCTATAGATGTTGGAAGAGAAGGGCTTTTTCTCATCCTGTGGGATCAGAGGAAGTCAGTAGTCCTTTCTTACCCTCTCTGTACACATGAAGATGCACACAGAGATTGTGGATTATCAGAAGCTTTATACATAGTTGTAGATTGGATGCTGAGTTTGTTGTTGGCATGCCAAAGGATGGAGGCTTCTCTCCATTAGGTTTTGCAACAATGCCCTTACTCCTGCAATGTCCTCTACAAGAGGACAGTATGAGCAAACCTGTGCTTGAGTCCTGGGAGCACCAACAGGTACCACAGTCACTGGGCTGCTGTGCACTTCAGAAGATGTTTGCCAGAACTGGGATGGCTGAACTATAGAGCAAATCTCAGCTCACTGTTTCGTACTTGGTTGTTTCCATGAAAGCTAATATGTTGTAATTAACTATATTAGAAGAAACCAGTAACAGGTTAATTCTTTGGTTTCTAAAGAATGCTGCTTTACCTGAATGTCTGAGTGGATGACCCCGGACATCCTTGTTTCCGGACTAAGATACAGGAAATAGAAAATCTTCTTGTGATTAAGATATGCCTTCATAGCAGATTAGATTAGGTCGGTTGTGGACCTAAACGACAAATACGGCAATCGTTTTATTTAGTGCTTGTTCTAAACACAACCACAGAGTCATAGCTGTCTATCACAGCAGAATCACATGCAACACTATTGCCTTCACAGTTTGCCTGACTTACAATGTCTCAGTCTTTCTTTCCCAGTGAGGCTCAGCTCTCTTTCTTACCTGCTGACATCAGCTTTCATGACCTGTGCTGTTCCAGGTGTTGCTTACCTGCTCCAGCCATTTTCATGCATAGGCTCACCTCTGAACACCTGCAATCTCTGTGGCATATTCCTTTGCCCAGCTGTTTGTGAGGTGGTGACAGCCAGCCTGCCCCCAGTATGCACTTTATATTCCCACTGCAGCTTACACAAAAATGCTGGTTGGACATTTCTTTTTTTGTTGTTGTTGAAAAGTGTGCTTCTGCCACTCAGCAGCATAGCATCTGCTCCTGGACAACATCTGTAACTCTGTGACTCTAGTCACAGACAAGATGCACTATCCTGACCTGCCCTAGATTCTGTGGTGGTCCTGCTCTGGCAGGGGGATTGGACTCAGTGATATCCAGAGGTCTCTTCCAAGCCCTAACATTCTGTGATTCTGTGATTCTGTGAACCTTTCTTACAGAAGTCAGATAGTCTCTTGAAAACTGCCACTAAAATTTCTGCCTTTTATCTGCTTTCCCTTAGCTCAAACAACATTTTGCTTTAGCTTTCCATGCCAGCCTCTGAGGGCTTCCACCCACAACCCACACAGCAGGATCTGGGAGCTAATGACCAGTGTGTGACTACGCAGGACCACTTTACCAGCTTCCCAGCTTGGTGTCCTCTCACCTACAGTCAAACAAGGACAGCCATTTTCTAGTGGGAAGGAGGGCTGCCAACTGCAAGGTGTTTACTTCACCTTCACGACATATAGCCACTGAGATGGACAGTGGATTAAACTGGGTCTTCATCTACCTGCACCCACGCTTGAAAATCTAGCTTCAAGAATCATACATATTCTTGAACTCTGAGTCAGTGGTGGCATTTGTATATTAAATGCAAGAGTAGAAAATATGTGAAAAGCAGAAGAGGATCTATCCAGGCTTCTAGGTAAGACATCTTTATTTTTAAAAGTTGTCTCATGAGGCTTGGCCAGGATCTCATCCCTATACCTGTGGTATCCATGCAAGAAGGCTGTGAGCAAGTCTGTGGTTCTGAACTTACCGAAACCACATCCCAGAAGAACTGCTGGAGCAGGAAGACCACTAGGCATTCACCAGAGGGGTGGACATGGCAGAGCTCAGGTTTTGTCTCAAGACCTGTGCTGGGAAGCAGAGTGGAAGCAGTAGGCACAGAGGAGAGCCAAACTATAAGGTCTGAGATATGGTAATCACAAGAGGGCTTTTTATGCTCTATCTTTACAGCCTTCATAATACAGAAGACAGTCTGAGAGCCTGTGCTACTACTACAGCTGCCCTCTCAGAAAGTGAGAGACACTGAATAACCCTGAAAATGGTGTTTTTATAAGATTATAAGGATGTACATGGTATAGCCTGAGCCAGGGCTCATGGCGACATGTAGGAACACAAAGCCTTTCGGAATAGTGTCAGACTAGTAGGCTGAGCAAGGCAAATCTGACAGAATCTCATCCATCCAGTTTGTAAAATGAAGGTCCTGGAGCAATCTCTTACACCAGACTTCACCTGGAATTTGTCTCACATCAGACTGGCCCAATCACTCTGAAATCACTTCTGGGAGCAATGTGGCAGACCAGATGATCTGCTTCTGGGCCTGTTTCCGAGTAGGATTTTATTTGGCAATATTGCCAGCAGAGTTCCCTGGGGGACTGCTAGTGGCATAATTTAATAGTCGTATTGATGATCTGGAGGCAAGTATGAAATTGCTAATAAAAGAAAGGCCAGTGAAATGATAAACAGAGTAGAGGCAGACTAAATTGAATAGTTGTGTTTGTAAAATCATTCTAAATAAAAACGATTTGCAAAGTCATCTTTCTAGAAGCAATTAATGCAAGTTCATGTACCTGAATCATAGAATCATAGAATGTTTTGTGTTGGAAGGGTCCTAAAAACTGGAGACTATATTCCTTATAGTGACAATCTTTAAAAGAAACCTAGGGATTGTGACGTACCAGATCAGCACAAGCTTCCCGTGGAAACTTGTGGAAGGAAGAATTTTGCAGCCTTGCAGTACATCCACAGGAAAAGATACATGAGGAGCACAAGGCATGGGAAAGCAGGGACCAATACCAGTTTTTGATGTGCAGGTCATCTTTCCTTTTCTGATGATACTGAAAAAACAGAAACACTGAAAAAGCTGAAAGTCATTAAACAGAATGATTTAAAGGGTTCAGTGTGTTTGATTTATCATATAGAAGTCCGAGAGGTGATTCAATTATTTGATTAAAGCACAGAATAGTTGTCTCAGAACAAAACTAGCTGGACAATAAAGCATTTCTTCATCAAGTAGACAGGTGTGGAAAGAATCAATAGTTATAAATTAAAGTCTTCCTCAGGTGACTTCTGTAAGTAAAACCTTTTTAAAGACTGGATGCTGGACATGAACAGTAAAGTATCTTTCCAAGTGATGTAAGAAGATCGGATATGAACACAGAAGATTGTGAAGAATGAGATTAAAATTGGACTCCCCCCAAAAGAATAGTAGGCAGAGTATTCAGCTCAGTGCCTGCCTGTCTCATAGTGCCCGTGGGAAGGCACAACTGCCTATATAAAGTACATCAGAGGGCTAACTGACTCTATTTCTGTCCAAAGTGTCCATACAACAGGATGGACTAAGGCACCTCTACATTCAAGCTTTTTGTCCCACTGTGTTCTGACATCCCCCACAGCCTAAAGCTGCCTGTAGGCTCATACACCATGATGGCTGTGAACCTGAGAGGTTCAGAAGAAACTTGGAAGACTTGGTAGTCCCAGTTTGAACTGGAGGCAGCTTGTGGGTCATTCTGGTTAACATGAGACCCTTCACGTTGATCAGGCTGAACCCTGTAGCAGCTTCTCCTGCACACCACTGTGCAGACCTCAGGACCACTCCGAGCCCCAAAGCAATGGTGCTGGTAGCTTCATACTGTCTGTAACCGTGTCTCATCCCACCTTGGTTGTTTGAACATTTTTCACCCCAGTGTATAACTGTGAATGCTAAGTAATGTTTCTGATTTCCTGATTTGTTCTGGATCCCCTGTGGGCTTTACTTGCTTTTTCTTGTACATCATGAATAATAAGATCTGTCTCAGAAAAACAAAAAGTGCCAGGGAAGGGCAGAAACACAGGAACACAGGTATCCATGCTGTTTAACTGCTACAAAGGTACCCAGCCAGCTTTTTAATTGAGACCACTGGCACTGTTTCAGGTACATTTCAGGAGTTAGAATACAAATAAGGACTGCTCCATGCCAGTTGGACTTAGCGGTGGAGAATGGTCTCAGGTCGATTTAATTTGCTAGCACACGTTATCTGTGAGTTTTAGTAAATCTTACTGCTGGGGATATTCACGTGCCTTCTTTCCTGCATCTCTGGTAATGAAGACAAGTTTCAGTTTTAAATACAGTGCCCTAGTTATTCTGAGTTACAGAAAATAAAAAAGCAGCAATATGCAAATCAGCCTGACTTGTTGGTATTATATAATGGAAATCATGTTTTTCTAAAAGGACAATATATATATTTATTTCTCACCTGTGAAAAAAACCCCATAAGACGCTACCTGATGAATATTGAAAGCAACTCTGCATCTCAGAAGACTACATCTTAATTTTGCTTTACATGACATATGGCAGCAATATGGATGCAATATAAACTGAGTCTGATGAATAAGAGAAATGCTCCAGCGGAAAAAAAACAACCACCGAGATAACTCTATTTATCAGGATAATTTTAAAAAACAAAAATAAGAATTAATTATTGATGAGACATTAAGGATAGTATGAAATAAAAGTTTTCAGTATTACAGATCTAGATTGCACTATCATTACACTATGAAAATAATATTCCTATCCTAAAACATACAAAAATGTCCTTTCCTGTGTCTTGCTGATCTCCTTGGAGCCAGAGTTGTGTGAATAGACTCTGTCATCTAATATCCTCTACTATCAATAGAAAGAGTCTCATGGCTATTCTATCTCAGTTATCTTTGGATCAGATCCCAGGACATCTCAAGATCTACAGGACTTGGAAGAGCAAAAATTACTGTAGGAACAAAATCCTGACCCTGCTGCTTCCTAGATAAATTCAGAAGATTTCTGTAAGACAGAGATCCATCCATGATGCATAAATGCATCATCCTGGTGATTTGTGACAACACATGTATTATTTCAAGTCATGAATGAGCAAGTTCCTAAATACCAAAGCTATGCAGGAACTATAATTACACCTCTTACCCAGCTGAATAATGTGATTTTTTTAATGGTTGATTTTATTGTATCATATTTTTTATGCCGTAAAATGTGTCAATACAGCATGCTTCTGAATGAGTTGAAAAACATCCTAAACATAAATACCACCAGCCTGATGTATCAAGAGGAGGTAAATGGTATTCTCTGTGCTACCCTCATCTATCTTCCCTGCTTCTCTTTTGCTTGTCAACTGCTGTAATTAAAACAAAGAAGGGTAGCTGGCTCATAACATGGAATTCTTAGGCAGGTGATGCTCTCAGTTAATAATCTGAAAATTCAACCTCCATTTTGAGGTTTTCAGAATGAGGAAGAAGTGATGGGTACATTAGATACAATAATGCAGAAAAAAATAACAATTAAGTCAAAGGCAAAAAGGGAAGAAAAAACATATCTTCTTTCTACATCCTACACAGCACAGGCCATTCTTTGACCATTCAGGCAGGATCTCATAACAGTAACCACACAGATTCACATACAGGCTCCAGCTGGCCAAGTATCCGGTGCTCAACAGCAAGCAGAAGCAAATGCTAAAGAGTGAGGACAAGAAAATAATCTATGAGAACACTCTTGATTACTCTCCTGGGCTTGGAGTACCTTAAGTTCTCAGGATTTCCTGAGCCAGATATGGTTTCATAGAATCATAGAATCATAGAATCTTAGGGGCTGGAAGGGACCTCGAGAGATCATCTAGTCCAACCCCCCTGCCAGAGCAGGGTCACCTAGAGTACATCACACAGGAACTCATCCAGGTGGGTTTTGAATGTCTCCAGTGAGGGAGACTCCACAACCTCCCTGGGCAGTCTGTTCCAGTGCTCTGTCACTCTCACAGTAAAAAAATTTTTTCGGATATTCACCTTGAACCTCCTATGCTCCAATTTACACCCATTACCCCTTGTCCTATCACTGGTCATCACCGAGAAAAGCCTAACTCCGTCCCCCTGACACTCACCCCTTACATATTTGTAAACATTGATGAGGTCACCCCTCAGTCTCCTTTTCTCCAAGCTAAAGAGACCCAGCTCCCTCAGCCTTTCCTCATAAGGGAGATGTTCCACTCCCCTAATCATCTTCGTAGCTCTGCGCTGGACTCTTTCGAGCAGTTCCCTGTCCTTTTTGAACTGAGGGGCCCAGAACTGGACACAATACTCCAGATGTGGCCTCACCAATGCAGAATAGAGGGGGAGGAGAACCTCTCTTGACCTACTAACCACACCCTTTCTAATGCACCCCAGGATGCCATTGGCCTTCTTGGCCACAAGGGCACATTGCTGGCTCATGGTCATCCTCCTGTCTACCAGGACCCCCAGGTCTCTTTCACCTACACTACTCTCCAGCAGTTCAGCCCCCAACCTGTACTGGGACATGGTGTTGTTCTTCCCCAAATGTAAAACTCTGCACTTCCCCTTGTTGAATTTCATCATGTTTCTCCCCGCCCAACTCTCCAACCTATCTAAGTCTCTCTGAATGGCAGCACAGCCTTCTGGTGTGTCAGCCACTCCTCCCAGCTTAGTGTCATCAGCAAACTTGCTGAGGGTACATTCTATACCCTCATCCAGGTCGTTGATGAAGATGTTGAACAACACCGGTCCCAGCACCGACCCTTGTGGGACTCCACTAGTAACACACCTCCAACCAGATTCTACCCCATTGACTACAACTCTCTGACTCCTTCCTTTCAACCAGTTCCTAATCCACCTCACTTCCTGGTCACCAAACCCATACCTGATCAACTTATCCACAAGGATGCTGTGGGAGACGGTGTCAAATGCTTTACTGAAATCAAGATAAACCACATCTACCGCTCTACCATCATCTATCCACCTAGTAATTTCCTCATAGAAGGCTATGAGGTTAGTCAAACATGATTTACCCTTGATAAAACCATGCTGACTGCTCTTGATGACCCCCATGTCCTTGATGTGCCTGGAGATAGTCACAAGAACAAGTTGTTCCATCACCTTTCCAGGGATGGAGGTGAGGCTGACCGGTCTATAGTTACCCGGGTCCTCCTTCTTGCCCTTCTTGTAGACTGGAGTGACATTTGCTATCCTCCAGTCCTCAGGCACCTCACCTGTTGCCCATGATTTACTGAAGATGATGGAGAGTGGCCTAGCAATGACCTCCGCCAGCTCCCTCAGCACCCTTGGGTGCATTCCATCTGGACCCATTGATTTATGGATGTCCAGATTACTCAACTGATCCCTAACCCAATCCTCATCTACCATGTCAAACTCTTCCTCTATCTTGACTTCTTCTGGGGCTATATGAATCTGGGGCTCATAGGGAGACCCTGCAGGAGTGAAGACAGAGGCAAAGAAGGCATTCAGCACCTCTGCCTTCTTTATATCCTCTGTCACCAGGGCTCCCACCTCATTCCTCAATGGGCCAATATTGCCTCTATTGCTAGTTTTGCTAGCTATGTACTTGAAAAAGCCCTTTCTATTATCCTTAACCTGACTTGCAAGGTTAAGTTCCAAGGAGGCCTTAGCTTTCCTAATTGCCTCCCTACATCCTCTGACAACAGTCCTATATTCCTCCCAAGTGACCAGCCCCTCCTTCCATGATCTATAGATTTTCCTTTTCCACTTAAGTTTGCCCAGTAGTTCCTTCTTTAACCATGCAGGTCTCCTAGCACCCTTACTAGATTTCCTAACCATTGGGACACTCTGATCCTGTGCTTGCAAGAAGTGGTCCTTGAATGTTGACCAGCTATCTTGAGCTCCTTTATTTTCTAGCACCCTGTCCCATGGGATTTCCCTTAATAGATGATTGAGGAGACCAAAGTTTGCCCTGTGGAAGTCCAGGGTTCTGGTCCTGCTGGGTATTTTGTTCCTTCCACACAGGATATGTACTATCAGGGTAGTTGAAATCTCCCATGAGGACCAGGGACTGTAGTTGTGAGGCTACTTTCAGTTGCCTGTAGAAAGCCTCATCAACCTCCTCACCTTGATCAGAGGTCTGTAGTAGACCCCCAAAAATATGGAATGCTTCACGAATTTGCGTGTCATCCTTGTGCAGGGGCCATGCTAATCTTCTCTGTATCATTCCAATTTTAGTATATGTGCTGCCGAAGCGAGCCTCTCCTTGACTCTCTACCAAGCATTTGTCCCACCTCCCGTTCAACCCAGCTATCCATTTTGCTATCCATAGCAACCATTGGCAATGAATTCTACAAGGCTGCAAAACCCTGCATGATGAGAACACAGTATCCAAGGTGAGAGTGAACTGTGCAGCAGCACAATGACATTTTCTACTTCGCTCCCAAATTATTTTCCTAGTAGTTCCTCATTCTCCATATAAATTCGGACTGCTGCTGAGCACTGAGACGATGTTTTCATGGAACTTTCCATTGCTATCCTTGAGTCCTGCTCCTGTATGATAATGGTAAAGAGGCCATGACTCTTCATGGGAAACTAGGATTATTTTTTTTCTTGCTATGTGCATTGTTTTACATTATCTGTCTGAACTTCTTCTGACATTTTGTTGCCCATCCACCAAGCCTTTTCAGGCCCTTTTACAGTTTCCTACAACCTATATTCATCTTTACTCCACCAAATAACTTTCTCATAAGCCAATTTTCTTACAGCACCATCTGATCTCTTTTCTAGGTCATCTGTGAACACATTGAATGGCACAGTTTTCCTCCCACTTCCCTGTAGAACTCCCCTAGGAATGATTGTGCCCTGAAAGAACAAAATGTCTGCCTCTATCCTGCATTTCTTATCTGGCAAACAGTTCTTTATTCAGTCTAGCATTTCTCCCCTATTCCATTCTTTTAATTCCTTAAAAGACTTTGGTTAAAGATTTCCTCAAAAACTAATGGGAAATTAAAGCAGATTGTATCAATTGGATCACTTACCTACGTGGCTTGCTGACCCCTTGAACAATTCATTAGAGGTTTACAAAACAGGATTTTCTTTTATGCAATCTGTGCTGCTCTTCCAAAATGGGTCATATTGATCCACACAGCCTCTCATTCTATCTGTTACTACAAATCCTGCTTAACTGCCCAGTGCAGATGTCCAGTTTACAAGACAGTAATTGCCCACTTATTTGCAACAGAACAAAGATTTAAGAATAACCTGGCTAAACATCTGAATCTGCATCAGCACATGCAACTTTGACTTGAATTAATGGCTTATACAAGCAGCTATAAGGCTCAGTTACTCACACCTCAACAAGTATTGCACTGATCAAACACAGAGGGATTAAGCCTGTGCAGAGGATTGTCAATGTTTTTGCAACAATTAGTTGCAAACACAAATACCCCTGGCAGTGATTTGGTAACAGAAAATGAAATTATTTAAACTGGAAAAGTTATCATGTATAAAAGTGTAAGTTTTACTCTTAACATCTACAGTAATGCAACAGCTGCACAGCTCTAAAGTTTAGAGCAATAAAAGTCATTTAAGGAAACATTTTTTTGGAGGTATAGGTGACATGGACAGGGGAGAGGATCCAGGAAAATTTTGGCCTCCTAAGCCCTTCTTTCATGTGTGAAACAGGTTCAGAACAAGTGCCTGAAGTTCAGAAGATTATATGTCAAGCTGTTTAACTGAATTAATTGCTGTTCCAAATACAGGGACTAACTTAAAGAGAGCAAGACAGCACCTCTATTGGAAAATAGGGTTTTTTTGGTTGTTGTTGGTTTTGTTTTTTTGGGGGTGTAATGCAGTCCAAAGTCCAAAACATTTCTCTTGGAGCAGGGAAGGCATAATTCCTTCTCTTAGAATAGATGATGATAAAGAACTGGATCTGCACTTTGAGGAGAAAGTGAGATAATTATTTTTTGTCTGAAATACAGGTGAATCCTCATCCCACTGACCCAGCACCTTAATCCTGGCATGACAGTGGTATATACCATCACACACCAGTTAGCTTTACAGTTAACTTTGTCTCATAAAGTTAAGCAGTGTTTCTTCAACACGGAAAGGAGAAGGGAGTTACTCACGGGAGAAGAGAGGAGGGCATCGCGAGTCCAGGTCATCTGTGGAAAAGGAAAGGAAAAACAAGTCTAATGGTGTTTTCTAACACTCAGGTACCTCCTTTTACCACATCCTTGGATTCATTCAAATATGAAAAAATGTGGGTATTATCCCTAAACCAAAAACTGGAGCTGCCTGGGGCAGAATAAGCCTGCAGAGAGTTAAGCTGAAAAAATGTATGACTTAATCTAAACTTTCCTTTGGTCATGTCCATGTCAGCCTTATTAGATGAGGTTATTCTATGTCACTATAATAATTTACTCACAGTTCTTAGGAATTAAAAGCGATAAGCACCCAGTTAAACCAGCAAAGTTGTTGTGAACAGCCCATAAACAGCTCCTCCCTTCTTCCCTTCCTCCCGTCCCCCCCTCGCCTCCCCTCCCTTCTCTCCATCCTTCCATCATGTATTTAAACTCTTCTTTCAAAATTCAGCCCCCCTGTTCCTCACATTCAGATCTAATCTGATAAGCACAACACATTCGACATTCTTCCTTCCCAAATATTAGAGAAAGCTGTTCTGTTCCTCAGACCAAGATGTCTCATGTGATCTATGCAAGGTACTTGCATTAAAATCTTGTAATCCTGTGACTTCTATCCAGAGAATGTTGTGCCAACTATGGAAACAGGATGGTCAACAATTGCTGATCAATACACAATGGATTTATTTTTTCATAGGATTACTTTACTTCTCAAAGCCTAGAACTAACTGATTGCTTTTTGAAACCTAGGGTTGTTTTTACAATTTCACATTTGCACAATATTGTATTTTCCTTTATATTCAGTGCCCTTTAAAGTCACATGCTTTTAAATTTTGGGTTAGTGTACTTAATCTTATGAACTCCTGAGCAGTGCTCTACATTTAGCAAAGACCCAACTTTCTACTACTAAATGAGCATGATAACCCAGAACAGAAATCGACCATTAAAGGTTTTTTTACATTTTTGTTGTTGTCATTGATACCATAAATGGAAAAAAAAAAAAGGGGGAAAAAGGTACATCAAAGAAATTAAGAATTGTTGATTTTGATGGTTCATCAAATCAGATATGATTGAATATCATACCTGTTTTAGTTCAGTTCTTATTTCAAACATTCATTCAAATCCTCCTTGTGAATCAAAGTGTAAGATTCTTAACTGCTGACATTACTGGACTGATCTCATATTCAACTGAAAACAGACATACTGGAAATAAGCTATTCACAAAACAAAAGGTTATTGTCATGTGCCATGGGAATTGAAATATGTCAGGTAATCTTCCCACGGGGAAATGATTATTGAACATAGAGTGATATTTTGTCATTCCCCAGGTACTTCCATTGTGGTTTTTATTATCAAGTGAACCTCTGTCTGTTACCACTTCTATTTCTTACACAGTTTAGAAAACACTCATAGTTAGCAGGTATGACACGTGGGGAAGATAATGAGCCCTTATCAGATAATCGGTCACAGGTTCCTCCATTTTCTTTTGTGTGGTGCACCAAACCCTGTCTCAAGCAATAGTTTTTGCACAAAGTACAACAGGCACAGGGACTAAATGGAGCCCACTGCCAAATACATCCCAGCCTCTGGGGTCAAGGCTTTTTTGTAGGCTCTGGTCATTGTGGACAAAAAAGAGAGGCTGAAATCTGACCTTTACCCATGAGTTAGGTCCTTTTGTGCTAAGGGCTGCACAGAGATGATCCCAAGCCCAGAGCCTGTCCCAGCAGACATCAGCTTGCAGCTGTGGATGGTGAGGGAAGAGATTTAATGAGGAATTTGAGGGGGCAGCGAAGTGATAGGACATTGACAAGGCATCCCCACCTCATAGAAAAAGGCAGCATGGAGCGTCGGAGTTGGAGGCACCTTTCTGAAAATCTTGAAGGAAGGGGAGTGGGCTCTGCAGTGCTGGAATTCAACCTCTGGTGTAGGGTGGGGGTGGTAAGGAAGTTGGAGCCACACACGAGTTTTGAATGGGTATGAAAATGAGGAACAATTTTAAGTCTGTGCGACACAGGAAAGGGAGCCACTCAAAAGCAGAGAGATTTCAACTGGTGGTCTGAAAATATAAACAATGTGCTAAAAATTACTGAGGACAGAGAAAAGGCTAAGTGGCAAAAAAACCCCAATGAGAGCCAATTATAGCAGTTTTATAGGAGTGGACTGGCAGAAAAGAGTGTTT
Organism: Chaetura pelagica; assembly: GCF_000747805.2. Taxonomy (NCBI): domain Eukaryota; kingdom Metazoa; phylum Chordata; class Aves; order Apodiformes; family Apodidae; genus Chaetura; species Chaetura pelagica. Next base: position 914,232 of record NW_009952435.1, read on the forward strand.
CATTAAGTCACTTAAAAGATCTGTGTCCAGTTCTGGGCATAAGAAGGACATGGAGCTGTGGGAAGGTCCAGGGAAGGGCCACAGAGATGGTGGGAGGGCTGGAGCAGCTCTGCTGTGAGGGCAGGCTGAGGGAGCTGGGGCTGCTCAGCCTGGAGAGAAGGGCCCAGGGAGAACTTATAGTGGCCTTCCAGTATTGAAGGGTGTCCTGGTTTGAGCCAGGATGAAGCCAATTTTTCTTTTTACTGTTTTTTTTTTCCTTCAGTGAACTTTCTTGTAACTAGCAACAGTGTGTTCTGCTAGGCTGATAAGACACTGGAATGTTTTTCTAACTACTGAGGCTTCAAGGCTGCACCTTCACTCTGCCAGCTCAGACACTATGGGGAGATCTGTGACCCCCCCGTAGGAGGCTGAGTTAGACAGACAGCAAAATTGGCCAAAGATATTCCATTCCATATATCTACGTAAGCTCAGAGGAAGGTCAGAGATCACAGAAGACAACTTCCTTCCTTCTTCTTCTCCCCTTCTCTTCCGTCCATGGCCGGTGTCCAGGGAAGACTCTGTTCATCCATCACTATTGACCCTTAAGCCCAAGCTCTCCTGACCCTCATCACTCTGCACTTTCTCCAGCAGCAGCTCCAGGATTCCTCGGGAC
>NW_009952435.1:915630-946335 GCF_000747805.2 Chaetura pelagica
GGGCGCTGGGCTGGTGCCTCGCCCCCCCCCCCGCCGTAGCGAGGCCTGGGAGGAACGAAGGGGCGGTTCTCCGGGGTCTCCATCGCTGGGGTTCGTGTCGCCGGCCTGGCAGCCGCGCGATGCACCCCTTTCCGGGTAAAAACGACCCGTTGTCTTCTTACAGGAATTTCATGGTGACGGGCTTGCAGGATATCGACAAATGCCGGCAGCAGCTTCACGATATCAGTGTGCCTTTGGAAGTTTTTGAGTAAGTAACTGTAGTTGGCAGGGGAGGTGCTGTGGTCGGTGTGATGGGAGGCGGTGAGTCTTTGCAGCCTGGACATTTTCCCTGGGGACTGCTTGCTTCTTAAACCCTGAATTCCTCATGGCAATGTGAACAGGCAGAAGGTAAGAAGTACCATTAGACTGTGAGAAGGTGAAGGACTTAAGAGAAGTAATACATTATACAGCTCTTTTCAGTTATTTTTTTTGTTGTTATTCTTTATATTGACTTTACGTATGTAGGCAGTAATACTGATTCTGCCAAATCGAATTATTTAGTAAGTAAGCTTTTGCTTTGGAAGGAAGCTTTTACACTAGGTTAGAATCAGGATTTAAAGTTGCAGGTGAAAATACATTAAGCTAGTACTTTGGTGTTTAGTTTCAGTTGTGGCAATCTTGTTGGCAAAGAATTAGAATATTAAAAGCAAAATCATAGTTATAGAGTGAGAGCTATGCAGCTTTTGCAGTATAGCTAGCAAGTTAATTTACTGGTGCTTTTTGTAAGTCCAGATGTTACTGTTTTGCTATATTCTAGGGTATTACTGTCAATATAGGATCTTTTCAGGTGGACTTTCACTCTCTGTTATTCTATTATGACAAACTTAAGTGTTTGGTTTTCTTTATTCAGTGATGGAATTTCCCTTAGTCAAGCACTCCCATTACAAAGCAAAAATGCACTCAGAAGTTTGTGGCTACAGGTGTGCTGTTTTTTTCTCTTTGGTATGAAAGCTTCTTCTCATCCTGGAATTTCTGGGGGCCGTATTCCTGTGTGCTTATTGTTCCTTATGCACTAACTAAGCTACTTCGTGGTTAGTGCCCTTTCAGTTGCTTAGAAAAGGACCATCTTTCTTTATTCATGTGTGCTTACTGCCTGTGAGCAGCTGGGTAGTTACATTTTTTGTTTGCTTTTCATACTTTTCTCAAACCTCCAGGCTTTCAGGAAACAAGGATTTAAACAGCACACCAAGATAGCTGTTTGCTGGCCAAAACGTAGTCTTCCTTGAGCTGTCTTTTGGGAATGGCTGAGTTAAACTGGTTTTGAAATGCACGTTTTGTATAATGGTAGTAACAAAAACACTGCAAGGTGAATAATTCTGTACCTTGGAGAAAATCCTAGTAGGAATACAATCATCTCAGTAGTATCTTTTCTATTTTCAGATATATAGATCAAGGTCGCAATCCTCAGCTCTACACCAAAGAGTGTCTGGAGCGAGCTTTGGCTAAAAATGAGCAAGTAAAAGGAAAAATTGACACAATGAAGGTAAAACAGAAAAAAAGTACTAATTTAAGAATGTATCTGATAAGTTGCTGGGTTTTTTCTGTAAATACATGGGTTTTCTTCACTTGTGCAGTTATTAAATTCCTTTATTAGGTGGTTTGTATTAGGATTTGCTCTGCATCCTTGATTGATGTTAAAGGAGGTGGTTCTGGAAAGGAAACTTGTAATTTGTCCCACGGTTGGAGATGCAGGTGTTGCTATGATTTTATTTTGATTCAAGTTGTATGTCATGTTAGGGTTCTTTATGTTTTCATTGGGAATACTAGTGAGGAGCACTCACTGTTGCAGCTCTGTAACTGTCAGGTGTGTAAATTTAGAAATAACTAAGGCAGGAGGGGTATTCTAGCCTTAAATGCATCTTGGAGTATTAAAATGTCAAACATACTTCTTAAATATGAGTTAATCTTTATAAAATGACTTAAAATGTATGCCAGTGTGTAGAGGTTTTTGAGTGTGTACTTTCAGCTAGTATGAACCTAAGCATTCTGCAGTACTGTTCAGCTGCTGCAATTACTCCTGAAGAACACAATCAGAAAAGGAAGTTTAGTGAGATTTGAGAAAGGGCTGTTTTTGTTTTAAAACATTATTTGGTTGAACTTGAAATTAGTGTGGAGGGTGCCAATTTGTGCTGCAGAATGTACTTCACATGTCCTCAGCTTCTCATATGTTTGATGTGCTCTGTGCTTCTAGAAGTTGTAGGAAGAATTAATGTCTTTCTAAGCAACTTCTTTTTTGAAGGTGAAAGAGTTTCCCTATCAAGTCAAGAGGATGTGTCAGCTTTGCTTAATACAGTCAGACAGATGTACCAGAGTTTACCAGAGAGGTCCAGCTACTTTGTATTTAGGTGAAAATGCTAATTAATTATGGGAAATTAAAAGCATTTTAGTTTTCCTGGCACTTTCCTAGTGAATTTCACTTGAGCATTTTCTGTGAATTTTGTAGACGGAGCTTCCTGTGTTTGCATGTGGGGTTTTGAGATTTATTTTTTTTTGCTTACTGGTCTCTTAGGTCACTGAAATGTAGAATTGTGTCATATCTGATGAACAGAAATGTTTGTATAACGTTGCTTGATGAAGTCTAAGAAAGAAAAGTGCAATTGATACCTTTTTTTCTCTTTCTAGAAATTTAAAAGTCTGTTAATTCAAGAACTGACAAAGGTGTTTCCAGAAGACATGGCAAAATACAAAGCTATTCGGGGAGAAGATCCTCCTCCTTAAATTGGCCTTTGATAGCTCTAAAAATGTGAATTCCATAAATTGACATCACTGTATAAAAACATTGACTGGGGAGAGAGGGAATCCAAGCCTTGATAGAAACTACTAAAAATGGCAGTGATGGACTGTAAAGGAGCCTTGATGATTGCTGGTGGTTCTGGTCTGAAGCTACTGAATCTTCCAGAAGACTTCTACTCAAAGGTTGCCTTTGTAACTCCTTACTGTGATCTGTTCTTTCCTGAAAGGCTTTTGAGATCTTTTTGCCTGCAAGTCATCAATACCTATCATTTCCCACAAAGTGCATTTCCAGAGCAGAGAATATTTTTTGTGTTCTGAAAAGTGTGCTCCAGGATTGTGAACTCATCATTAAAGATAAATTTATTTATTATACTTAATTATTAATTAATGTGTCAACTGCCTTTTTTTATTACAATATAAACAGTTGCCTGTTTTCTTCTTGCCAAATTCTGCTGAACAGGAGTTTGTCAAGGGTTGCATTTCTCTTGTCATAATGAATTGCAGCCAAGAAAATGTTCAGATATTTTTGTTTTGCTCTTTGAGCTGCAGTGCAGATGGCTGGGGATACAGTGAGTGGGCATATTTGGGGACTAGCTCTTCAACAATGTTGGTATTTTGTATAGTATTTTATGTAGGCTTCTGTTTAATTCTGTTAATTTTCTGTAAGCAGGCTGTTGAATAAAAATTTGAGAAAAAAATGTATCTCTTTTGTATAGCTGTGAAAAAGCATATTCCTCAGTTTTATAATGATAGAAATAAAATGTATATAGAAACTTGGCTGTTAAAAGTTTATATCTGAAGATAATGTAAGCTTGGTATTTTGGTTTTGTGGGAAAACTTTCCTTTTAGTACCGAAAGCAGTGGATTTTGGCAGTGTTTGTCACATGAGGTTTCTGATGATCTACAAACTCACCTGTGAAATCTGAAAATGCTCATAGGTAAGGCAGCCCCAGCACAGGGCAGCACATTGGGTTCATTGCCTAGGGCCTGGTCCATGTGCAGAATATAAGCTTTACAGTGGAAGCAAGATGAGTAAATCTTTAGTCTTGGGGGTTTGCAAAACTTCAACCATTTGTGCTTACATTTGTCCTTCCAGATGGAACTTGTCTTTTTTGCCACCAGCAAATGAATGTATTAATTTGGTAACTCTTTTAGTTGCTAAACTTGGTGGTTTTGGGCTCCAAAATAGCACTATATGTGCATGCTCTGTACCAGACCTACCTTGTCTGTTAAAGACCTTAATGGGGCTTCAGGTATCTTCAAGTCGTTGCTGCCATCGTTTCTGTGCTCAGTTACCTAGCAGAAGCAAAGCCCATCCATTATGCCAAGCAACTATGCCAGACCAAGCATTGGCATAAGAAGGAAAAAGGATAACAGAAAACTAGGTGTTCCTCTGTGTTTAAGGATTGTTACCTGACAATCTAAATTCATCCAGTTGCTGCCAGATAACTATCCTGCCCTGCCCTAGTCTGCATACTTGCTGTTCCTTGTATTTGCTCCACCACTAATCAGTCTTCTCCTTTCAAAATTCTACTTACTTGGCAGAAAAGAGCAATGAAGAAAAAGAACACCAAGTCTGCATTTTGCTCTGCCTGGGTTGCCTTGGTCCTCAGGAACTGTTGAAGTGAGGCTGGTGACTAACAAGTGGGATGGATGCAGGGCACCACCAAAGAAGATTTAGAGTATTTTTTTTCCCTGTCCATATAATGTGGTGAGAAATGGAGCTTAAGTGCAAAGCTGCCAGCACCAGGCAGGTGAGACTGTTCTTAAATGGTAGTTGTGAAAGAACGTTAATGGAACGAGAGGCCAGTAGATAATGGAGAAGTCTGGCTGACACCAGCCTGTGTGTCATACCTGGTGGAGTAGCACACTTAAAAACTGGTGGTTCCAGGAAGTCTTATTTTTATATCTTCTTCTCATTCTAATATATATTACTCTGGGTGTATTAAGTTCTCATTGAGGGGGGGGGGGAAAGGGAATCCTTGCCATTTGGAGTTTTGGATCTGTGAACTTTACAGGACAAGTCTAATGCTTTAAAGTATCCTTGGTAGCTTTAGTTTTTGTAACGCCAATGCAGGCATTTCCAGTTTGGGGGGGAAAAAAAAAAGGCATGCTAAAAATGAAAATACAGGATTCCTCTGTAGAACAAGCTGGCATTTTGTTTGCAGACAGTCTCCCTGGGGAAGCTCTGCAATAGGTTGACCTGACAGGTGGTAGAATCTCCAACAAAGGCTTGGAGGTTTTTAACCTTGGGCTGCTTGGGCTAGGCCCTGAGCAGCCTCATCTAGCTTAGCACCTGGCTCTGGAGCAGAAGCCAGGCTAAGCGAACTCCAGAGGCTTTTTCCAGTCAATACGATTCTGCAGCTCTCTGATTCAAATAATAAGTTTGTGGCTACAAAAAGGGTAGAGGGTGGTGGCTGAAATGCTAAAAGAGAAATTTGGATTAGGCATTAAAAAACAATCTTATTGTAAGGCTAGCAAAGCAGTGGTCTAGTTTTCTTGTTGAATTTCTAGCAGAACATTCATGAGACATTGGTATAGTTGATCCTTTCTTAAAGCAGAGGGAGGAACAAGATGACTTGCAGTTCATTCCAGCCCTTTTTTGATCATAGGATTTTGCCATTCAGAAAAAAATAAATCCATGTGGATTAGTGTGAAGTATTTAATGAGAAGATAGCAGAGACTGAGAGCAAGGGCAAGAGCCAGTGGGCCTGAGTTGTAATGAAGAGGATTTGATGGACAGAAGTGTAAGTTCTTCACTCCAAAGCTGGTTTAGCACTGGAAGGTGTGCTCAGAGGGGCTGCAGAGTCGCTGCCCTTAGAGATTTCCCCATCTTGCCTGTACAAAGCCTTGAGCAATCAGACATAATGTAAAAGTAAGCTCTTCTTGGGGCAAGCAGCTGAAATAGCTGACCATTTTTTTTTTTCTGTTTTCTGTGGCTCGGTTATCACAGTGAAAATTTGATTTTTTTTGTTCCTGGTCTCAGTATTGAATGTTTTTGTTGCAGCATGCTGCAGGTGATAGTATGTATTTAACCAGTGCAGGAATCTTTGCTTCTATGTAGTGCAAACTCTCCCTGGCACCTACATCTGTAGGCGAAATACTGAAGAGATGCTGCAAGAAGCTTTTTCATTTTCTTTTCAAGGCATTGGATTTTAAAAAAGTTTGGGCTTAGAAACTGTTTAAAGTATACACAAAGTCTAGTTTACTTTGAAACAAAGGTGAGGCCTCTGGAGGAACTGAGCTCTTAAGGTAATTCTCTCTGGGTAGTGCATCTTCTCTATCCATTTCTAATCCCACTACATTTAGGGGGCATCTCTGAGCCTGTTTCCAGTTTCTCACACCAGCGATGACATCCCTTTTGGTAACTTTAGAGACATTAATGTTTTTACACAAGAGGTTCTTCAGCCAGGTGAGATCTTTTTTATTAAAAAAAAATAATCAAATACTTGGTTTTACATTCTGGTTCCTCCTTTGATTAAAATCTTTTGTGATTATACCATTAGAAAACTTTTAGCTTATAAATTTTGGTTGAAACACCACTTTCATATTCATTTTTATGCATAAGGTTACTTTAGATTTTGAGTCTAGTGTACTGATTTTTTACAGTATCCCACAATTGGCTGACACCGTGAAAATATTATCACAGGCTTTACATTCTAGATGTTGTGAGGAGCTTAGCATCACATCTGTCTCCATCAGTTTATATGCTGGCTAGTTCTGTCTTGATCAGCTCAGACCTAATGAGCTTTATATGGTATGGCTTTTTTGTACTGTGGGCTTTCCTCTTCTGTATTCCATGCTATGTATTCCATAGAAACTAAAAATGGATTAGTAGAGCTTATAGTGTATGGATTTACTTCTACTGCTGCTAGGAAAAAAGGGCATGAGAAGAAAAGGAATACTCTCATAGATTCGCTGGAAAGAGGCTTTGTTCCTTGAATGTAAAAACACTGAACAGAATTCAAAATTTAACTTTCTGAATATTAAATATTTTTGTGTACGTGCCAAAAATGTCCTTTCCTTAGCAGAAAACCCCCACATTCTCCCAGCTGCCCCCTGCCTGCTGTGCAGCTGAATCGTTTCTCCACAACCCTGCTACTTTTCAGCCTCTTCAGAGTACCAGATGGATAGGGAGAGATTTATTTATTTGGCAGAGAATGGTGAAAGAGAAACTCTGTTCCTAGAATCTGTGAATTTTCCAGGCTTTGGTGGGCCTAGTGTGGGAAGCCCTTGAAATTAGCTGAATTGTTCAGCAAACATCCTTTCTGTCTCAGCTACAGCCTTCATGTCACTCCTCAGGAATACCAATGTGTTTTTGTGGTAGGCAGGATCCTGTACCGTGTGGAAAAGGCTGCTCATTTTGCTGCTATTCCAACCCCATCATCTGTCTGTAACCACTGTACCAGAGACTCAGACAAAATCTATTTGATCTGTTTGCAAAGCATCGTTCAGTTTTGGCCATGTTTTGCTGAAATTGGCACCACATTATGGATTTGATTGTGCCAGCTTTGGAATGCCCTAGCATGGCCTCATGCTTTCTCTCTTCTCACTGTTTTTAACGCTGTTACTGCAACATTATTAAAGTAGTTGAGTAAGTCGATTTTTTGCATAATAAACAGGAGTGGCAGAGGTTTCTAACAAATAACTCTCACGCTTCCAAACCAAAATCACAGTAGAGTCTAGACTGTATTTTATAAAAACACAATAGGAATTTTGCTTATAAAATTTTACTCTATTGTTATCCCAATTAACACAGATCCTACTATTCTAAATTCCAGCATTTAACAAATATGTTATAGTATAAAAGGTAATATTTTCTTCAGGCTGTGTATTTCCTTCTGTATCTTGCTTTTCTTGTCCAGCTTGTAAGAATTGTTACCCAATCATACTTAGTGGGCATTAATGAATAATATTTTGCCAAAACAATACAAAGTATTCTTTTCTTTCCATGTTTTGTGATGAATGAGTAGACCTTTTTTAAAAATAATTTTGTCCATTTTGGCCAGTGCCTCTCTTTTAACTGCTTTGAGCAGTAGAAGTGTAAATGTATCTGCATCTGGCTTCTTCACGGGTTATGAGACCTGCTTCCACAAGCTCCTCCTTCAGAAGGGAGGTTGGGCAAGGGAAATGGAGCAAAATTCAGCCAGGGACACTCCAGAATGACACCCAGGGTGCCTCTAGGGCAGGGCAGTCCTGTCCAGCTCTGTCCAGCTCCTCTCTGATGGCCTTGGTCTGCCCTAACCTTTGGTGGATAATAAGGTCTTGTTTTTCCCATGCAGTTTCTGGAGCCAGGCTCATGAACTGAGCTGTGGCTGCCAGCAGCCAGCTGAGCCCCTGCCAGGGCTCCAGCAGCAGCCTCAGACACAGCTGAGCAATTGTGCAGCTCTCCCCTCAAAACAGCTCTAATGTGATCAATAAAACATCAGTGTGCTGGAGCAGGGTCTGGTCATGGTGGTCCATGCAGGGGGTGACACAGTCAGAGGCTGTCAGTGATAGCCAAGGCATTCTAACTGCTGAACAGCTAATGCCTGCCCAATAAGCCCCTGTGTAGGCAGTGACAATTAGCTGCCCTTGGCTGATAAATCACCATGTCCCCTCCTGATCCCATCTGAAGGGTTGGGGGAGCTGGCATTGCTCCGGGAGACAGCAAGAAGTTTGAAGGTCTGCAGTCTGCCTCTGTGTGCTGACCATAGCTTCCTGCACAATTTGGACATCAGCCTGGAGCAGTGGGGAAGCCATGGGGGAAAAAGCACCTCCACAACCACAGGGCTTTAAGAATGTGTGAAATGTGCATGATATAAGTGGATAATTTGTTATGGCCAAAATGAAGATGCCCCCCATAACACCAACATCCATGCTTATTTGTGGGAGGAAGGTCCCAGGCTTCCCTGTTTTGAAGAGAGGTGATTTACAGACAACTAATGGAGCATATACTTCCCCTGGGTGATCATGGTAAACATGGTAACTGGGATAGTTAGTGGAGATGGAAGATTAGGGAATAATATTCCTTATAGGTGACATTATTATAGGATCCCAAAAGTATGTGTTTTGTGGGGTGTCTTTGTGAGAAAGCATTTTTTTGGGTTGGGGGTTACATAAATCAGGAATAACGCTAGTAGAAAAACCCACAAACAGAAAAAAAACACTGAACCATCAAGTTTTGCAGTCTGCTCAGCTCCAGTTCTACATTTGTGACACTCTCTTGCTTCATTATTTTGTGCATGTTTCACTTCTGTTTCTAGGCTAGCCATGCAAAATGTTGTTATTATTGCAGCTTCCCCAAAGAGTCTATATTGAGCACAGTGTGGAAGAGAGGTAACTCTCTTATGCATGGTTTTGGGAAGGAAAGGTAGCCAGAATTTGAACTTTATTTTAAAATAACATCAAAATAACATCAGCCAGGCAACAAAGCCTCCAAAATAATGAAATGGCAACACAAATTGATCTGAAAGGAAGGTCTGAAAGCCTGTAAGCATTCATAATTTCAAGCCTTTCCTTAAATTTTAGCAAGCATTTGAAAATAATAGGTAATTACAGAATACAACAGGTATAATGGATAATTACAGAAGCTGACCAGTTCTTTGTATCTCTAACCTGTAGCTCTTGCTAAGTTTTTTTCATGCAGATCAAGGCACTTTGGTTGTTAGCCAGTTTTCAGAATAAGATGAAGCACCAGTGCACCTGAAGCAATCTGTTACTGTCATACCATTCAGATGAGAGTTTCTTGCTGAAAAAAAAATAAAATTAAAAAAAAATCATTATAGGCAGAGCAGTTTGGTTTTCATTGATTCACCTTTCTAATTTAGTTGGTTGATAAAGTACTGATAAGTGGTGGTAATGGTTTGATGATTTCCCAGATATTTTATATTGTGATGATTTTATAAAATACTTTCTTCAATGAAGGCAGTTGCCAAGTGATTGAAAGTGATTTTTGTGTGATTCCAATAAAGTTATCCCAGGTACTTTGATCTCATCTTTGACTCTCCTATGATCATAGAAATAGAGAAGATAAACCATCCAATCTATTTCTTCTTGCCCTGAGTGACCTCTCAGATTTTAACTAGATCAGTTAGAAACTACTAACTGAACTTGCAGTTTTGCTGAAACCTCTCTCAATCAAGGTATTTAAAAGGTGAATTATATAAACAAAGACTTAAAAAATGTGTAAGAAGTGTTTCAAATTCTGAACTTAACAGCAAGTTAATAAACGAGAGAAATATTACTGTCAAGAATATTTATGGATTCTCATGTTTCAACACAAAGTCATTTCAGATTTTACTATGATTAATGGCTGTAGCCTTTCTGGGAAATTGCCAGATGTTCTTCCAGCTCTGCAGAGCACAGAGTCAAGGTGAGTATCTGCCCTGCTCTGAAAACATTGCATTTATTGCATGTACTTCAATTACTTCCATATGCTTAAGATCCTTCTGTATATTTTCTTCATTAAAGTAATGGAGAAGCACACATTGCAAAATACTTCTGTAACAGTTCTTTCAATATTCTTAATTCAAATCAGGGATCTCTATTTTCTGTATTGCAACATATTTCTTAATGAGACCTAGATTGTATTTAATCTTAACAAGATAATGCAGACAGTAAAAAAGAAACATCTTTCTGCATAGTATCAAAGCATTCAGAACAATTCTTTCTCTTCTCCTGAAAAAGAAGTCCATTTATGTGCTAAAAACCAGCACATAACATTCCCTTTTCTAAAGATCCAACTTGAATCTAATTTACTCAGTATTTGCAATTTGGTCATTATATTAAACAAACTTATCCAAATATTCCTTAAAGAAAGATGAAGCTATGTTTGTACATAATCTGGGAAAAGGGAATTTGAAATTGTTCCCGTAGTGCATTATTTAACAAGTTACTTAGCGGGAATCTGGGCCATATTGATACCACTACTGCTGCAAAAATAACATTTACACTTCATGCTAATTGTTGACGTTCATAAGCTTTTATTTGGAATGTTGCTAAGGAGTCAAAACTGCTGTTATTCTATAGATGTAATGATACATATCAAGCCACTTCTGCACTGTCATGGAAATTTTCAGTCCTCATCAGTAAACAAGAAGACTGTCATTGCAATCACTGGTAGGTGCCATTTTTGTAGGGAACATATATTACTTGTGGGCATGTTAGAAACACACTGCTGAAGTAAGATGCTATCATTTTAATATATAAGAAATTCCATCTTCAAGCTTATTATTTGTTTCAAAATATTAGTACCTTTAAAAAATAGACTATTATTATTTTATTACATTTGACAAATACTTTTTTTGAGACATTCTCTATAGGGTCAAAAGCCCAAGACCCAAGAAGTCTCAGCAGATAAAAATGGCTTTGAATAGATCCCTTGAATAGGCATCTGGTACTCAAGAAACTTGGAAGTCTTTCAAATCAGGAAATGTTTTCAGAAAACAGTAAGCATAAGTAAGTTATCTGTTAGCTTTTTAGATTGCTTTTTACTCAGCCTGGGAATTAATTTTCTTACATTTTGCATTGCAGAAGTTGCAAAGCTTCATAGATGCATTTTATCTTGGACAGATCCTGCTTTTATGTGAATGAACTTCCTGAGGTTGCTCAGCACATGTGTAAGCTCTGGCAGCTCTAGAGGTTAATAGTCATGGTTGCAGCGCATGAGACTTGCAAGCAAAATCTAACTTGCTGCTCAGCAATGAAGCTCTATTTGGATCAAGTAGAGGGGGAATAACCATTTTGGAGTTCCATGCTGGAAGTCACTGAGATTATGATAAAAGCAAAAGAAAGGAAGCAATTAGTAAAAACACTTTCCTCTTGTTTATTTGGCTTCAAATTTTACAAACCATACAACCACAGAATGGTTTAGGTTGGAAGGGCAGGGACACCTCCCACTAGACCAGGTTGCTCAAAGCCCCATCCAGCCTGGCCTTGAACACTGCTAGGGATGGTGTTTCCACAACTGCTCTGGACAACCTGTTCTATGGTCTCACCACCCTCACACTAAAGAATTTCTTCCTCATACCTAAATCTACCCTCTTCCAGTTACAAAGCTTATAATGGAAATACTGTTGTTCTTCTTAACTTTCTATTAATTGAGGAATAAGAACAGCCTGAAGAAAGACAGTAGACATGTGAAGAGAGGATTCTGAGGCACAGAACTCAGAACAATGTAGCAGCTACACAGGTGACTCTGCGTATGCTTCCCTCTCCTTCATTGATTTAGCATGCAGGGACATCCTCATCCTGATCTATATTATCTTTGACCTTTATAAGTCTCAATGGATTTTTTTTTTCTCCATTTATTTGTTGGGCTCCACTTTAAAAATCTATAAAATCTTATGGTAAGGAGTTCCACAGCTCGTTTTTGCATTATGTGAAGAAGCATCTGCTCCCATTTATTTGAAATCTGCCATCCACTAATTTAATTCTTAGTTCTTGTTCTAGAAGACATAGGGAGCAAACATCTCCTATCTCTCATCTTCACATCACCTGTGGTTGAATAGATTACTGTAATATTTCCTTCCCAATCATGTTTTTTTCAGGCTGAAGGCTACTATGTTCAGCTGCTCCTCATACAGAAGCTGTTTTGTACTTCAGATCAGCTTCTCTGAGCTGTTCTCAATTTCCATTTCTGTGTGTGGTTTTTTGTTGTTGTTGTTTTTTTAAAACCTAAGATACTTTAAGAAGGGATCTTATTGAAGGCTGTCAGGGAATCCCAGCGGAGTTCATCTGTGCATCATTGATGTCCAAAAACTCTCATACAGCTTTAGAGAGCTCTAACAGCCTTCCTTGTGCCTGTGTAAAGCTTTCCCTGTACCAAAAGCTATGGTAGCTTTTCTCTATTATGTACTGCCCCTGATACGTCATCTTGCTTTTGCTATTCCTGGATAACTGAAAAATTCTTCTTTATCATGTCAGGATTAAAAATGTAGTTGGGCAGGTCAGATTCCCGTCCTACAAAGAATTTGACACACACGTGATTTCTCCAGAACCATGCCATTGAAGGAAAAGAGTGTACGCAGCTTCTAAAAAAGACATTTGCATTAAGTATATGCCAGTTTAGAGTTCCTATATATAAACCACCCAATATTTTTTCAGAGGATGAAATAATCTTTTGTCAAATCAATAGAATGTTTTAAAATCCTCTTTTACACGTGATGGCAAAGGACAACAAAGAACATTTGTTGCTTCTTTGCTGCATCAGATATGTCTGCTTTTTAAGACTAAATACTGAATGGAGTGATATAAAGACATTTTTCTTTGCCCAGGGATCCTCCAACATAAAATCACATTGCTTCCTCTAAATTCTCTTACTACTGTATAAAATTAAGCTTGCTTTGAAAACAGCTCAATAGACTTAAGTTTTAATATTGTATCATGTTAACTCAACCCTGTAAACCACCTGGGAACTAGGTCAGATGCCTTTTGAGAAGGACAGAACAAAGGAATGTCGATCTCACAGCTCTGGCATTTCCTTTTCTTATGTGTACTGGGCTCTGGGGCTGTTCAAGTAAACACAGACACATTTAAATGAATATGTAAAAGTTCACACTGTGTGGTTGCACAAACAATAATTTGAATAACCTCAGGTGTGTATTAGTAATTATAGGTAAATACATATAAAAATGGCATTTACATATACAGGCATGCTGTTGCCCAACTGCATATACAACCAGCAACTGTGCACCTTTCAGATTCTGATGAATTAACCACCACACTGTACTGTACATACAATCCTGTCCTGACATCTCCTCATGGAAGAATCTAGGAGCCCTTTTTTGAACTGTAATTCTGCACATTTGCCAGAAAGCTTTGGCATGTTGTTAACAGCTGCTTTCTTTACTCATTGCTTTAGTAATTTCATCCAGATGAAAGCTACAGCACCAGAGTGATATTAAAAATTGAAGTGAATTACAAAATTTTTTCCTGTCTGTTTTCTACAAGTGCTCTGGTACACTGAAGAGCTAGAAAACTGCAGAACACTTTCCATACAGTTTTGTGCAGTTATCAGTAGAGTAAGAGAGGGCTGAAGACAATCCTAACTGTCAAATACATTATTAATCAAATATCTATTCTCTTCAAAGAAGGCATCCTCAAGACTCATCAATAATTATAAATTGCTTCAAATTACTGAAGGTGATTCTGGGCCAAGCAACAGAAAAAAATATTGCACAAGCAGCAGTATTTTAGGAGAGGTGATATCAATATGAAGGACAGGCAAAAAGGTTGCTCTGATCCATTTTTACAGTAGTTGTCTTCATGACAGCTCTGAGGCAGCACCAGAAAGTCTGGGATGAAAGACTGAGATTTGCCTGAAGAACTGAAACTTTTCTCTCATGCTTCCATTGGTCTGAACTGACTCTGTACAGTAGGATAAAAATCTTATTTAATTTTGCAGCTTCTGCAATAAATGTAGAGCCCAGGGGCCTGAGTGCAGGCATTGATTTACTGCCTGTTTCTCCTTTAGGTGCACTGATCAGCAAATTGCTTGCTAATTTCAAAGGACTGATGTATCTTGAAGGCAGATGCTGCCCCATTGCTGTGGAGAGAATATGCAGATTTACTGGATTTTTTTGTATGTTGTATACAGTTTCTTATATGTTGTGTAAGAGTTGTAGCTCTTAAACAACATCAGCATTTAGATTTATTACAAAACCAGATTGACTACAAACACTACACCAAAAGAATTAGAAGGAAGATAAATAAACTTTGAAAATATGCTTATATGTATTGCTAGAAGATAATAGATTACTTTATCAGCCTTAACACATTTGTGTGAAATACTTCATATTGGAGTCCCTAAAGTTTCACTCAGGCATTCTGAGACCAAGTTATACAAAGCCCAAGTGTAGGTGTTAGACACGGTGGTTCTGATGCAACTTGAAAACTAATCCTTATGACCCCCAAAATTACGGACGAGTTCTCTAGGCTGGGTACCTGATTTGAGCTACCAAGCAATGATTTATCTCAGGAAAGAGCCTGATCCACATCTCTAAAGGAGGACAGGAAGAATGCCAAAACTCTAAATCAGCTTCAAAATATTCTACTTGCAGATATGCACGTGTAAAGGCAAGGTGCTGTGTGCAGGTATGTCAGGCTGTGCCTTACCTGAGGGTTCCCAGAGTGCTCTTAAGCTCCTGTCTGCTGGTACATGTTCCCACAACATCCCTATCCATATCAGGAAGAGAACTTGATATGGTCTGAGCCTACCATAGTAGGCTTACTGAACAGTTTTTAAAAGTCTCCTTGGTGCTCATTATGTGAAGCAGCATTTAAAAACTGAATCCTATTGCTTAAATAACCTGCCAGCCCACTGTCATCAAGATAAGAACAGGAGTGAGGGTGAAGCACCTCCAAAGAGCAGTGCTAATAGGAATTTTCACAATATTCCTGTGTCAGGTGTGATTTCAATTACAGATTTATAAAGTGAATCAGAAGCATAAACACTGGCAACACATGGAGGAAACGCAGGAACCAGGCTCCAGGTGGCCCCAGCTACCTCCATACGTGTTCCTCAGGTAAACTAGAAATGCTTTACATGTGCAGCATGTATCAAAAAGCAGGCCAACCTTAAACTGAAAGAGCTGAACTGATCAAGATGGCAGAACATTTTGAAGCAGCACTAGCTTGCAGTTCTGCTCAAATCCATTTCATTCAGGCTATGTAAAAATGAATGCATTTTAGCAAGTGAAGCATAAGCATTCTGAGGATAGAAGTCCACTGATACAAATCACTCACCAGACCCAAAGTGAAAGGTTTTACAGTCTGGCTTATGAAAA
Organism: Chaetura pelagica; assembly: GCF_000747805.2. NCBI lineage: Eukaryota > Metazoa > Chordata > Aves > Apodiformes > Apodidae > Chaetura > Chaetura pelagica. The sequence goes on from NW_009952435.1 coordinate 931,170, forward strand.
CAACATTTGTCTGTTTAGCAAGACGACCCATAACCAATCTGCTAGAGCCATTGCTATTGCTTACCATGCCAATGACAAGTTGTGTTCAAGAAAGGCTAAACACCAGGAGAATCTTTGTGCATTTGCTCTACTTTCTGCTGAGCAGCTTTGGCCCCAGCTTTCTGAGTATCATCTCTCATTTACAAGGTGACCCAGAGCACAAAACCTTCTAATTAGACTGAAAATCCAACCTGCTTTATGTACATGCCTGTCGGCCCCCTTGCCTTCTGCTGCCCTTCGTTGCTATGGCAGCGCGCTTCAAACAAAGGAAGAGATCTTGCTGGAGGAGAAAAGCACCGCCAAGATGCTCAGAGCTTTTGCATGCGGCCAGATAAATATTCATGATGCAACTGTGTGCTTAAGAGCTGCTCTTAGAGTAAGTTCCAGGGCTATTGTTCCCTCCCCCCATTTAACACCCAGAAGAAACTTTTCCTTATTAAAAAAAAATAATAAACAAATCCCCAGGCAGACTGCAGATGTTAAATCACCTGCCTTTCCCAAACAGCAGTTTGAAAGCGCCAAGTGAGGAGATTGCTGTACAAAGGAAAATTAATCAGGTGCTTGACCAGCATAAATCGATCTGTTGAGATCTGTAAAAGCTCTCCAGCTTTTACTACTTGACAGTTATCATCTGGGCCATTGTATTGATGGGACAATCAAAAGCAGATTTATTTTAACTGATGAGAAGTTACTTAATGGTCTATGTATAACTAGTAAGTATGTGGCACAGATTTATTATATGATACAAATCGCGAAAAGACATAAACAGGTACTTTCGTCTGAAAGTGTATTAAGCTCTTAATCTTTTATATAATTTCCCCTCTTTTCCTGCGTGGCTATCTCTATGGCATCTTTCTTCATGTCAGTAAATTATTTTGTTTATCTTGAGGTTGTAGAACAATCTTCAAAATGTCTGAACACACTTTGTCATCTATTCCAGCACTACCAACTGGGAATTGTAATTTATTTTAATATGTCATCACTCAAAAAACTAAATAAATTCTGGAATTATTTCAACAGCATTTTTTTAAATAGTTAACATCTATGCTGACCAGCACTTATTTTAGCTCATAAATCTCATAAGCATCAAATGAGATACTGTTCCTTCACCAGAACACTGACAATATGTCTTTCTGTCACGTACTGACAGAGATGCAGATACAAAGAAGAGGAGGACTGGAGTGGGAGAGCAGCTTAGTTCTTGGTGACATGAAAACATCTCAAGAAAAGGGGAAAAAGAGGCAAGTAGGCTCCTTCTGCCTGGGTATGGATTAAGGTTTTTATATTTCTTAACCAGTGTATGAAAATGTAAGTTGCAGGCTACTGTCAAGCAAAAAAAAGTGAGAATTACTAAATCACTACAAAGTGAATTTTGGTTCCTTCTAAATAATACAGAGTAGACTGTAATTCATTCTTTAAATGAAAAGATTTACTTAATCTTGAAATGAGTAATGATTTTATAGTTGCTTAGCAACTCAGACAATACTAGCATCCTTGGCCAAATAGCATTGAATTCCTTTTCTGAATTTCTGACAGTATCTTTCAATTCATTTAAAAGCTCTGTAATAGCTTCCCAGCCTCTTATGCTAGAAAACCAAGACTGTCTCCTTCCATTTCTCCACATAAAAGATAACCTTGATTATGGGGAAGTGATGCCATAGAGTTTAAAGCTGAAAGTATGTGATAGATGTCTCTGTCCCTACAGCCTGTTAGAACCATTTATGGGGAAATGCAGCTGAATTCGGTTTTCATGAAGTGATTTGATTAATTTTCATTTACCTGGTCTTTGTTCTGAAGCAGACACATTGCTGATGTGAATGGGGTAGAAACAGGGGACTTCATAGAGTACAGGAGCAAATTTCCCTTTCATGCTCTGTTCCAGGAAGACATGAAACCACTTCAAGTGAGCCTGGTGGAAGGCGACCAAGATGGTCATGCGTCTGGGGCTGGCCAGAGGCATGGATCTGGCTTATCCTGAAGAAGAAAAGCCTAGAAAGGAATCTAACTGCTGCCTTGGAGTAACTAAAATTGGGTAAAAGAGAATATTGAACCAGACTCTGGTCAGATGTGCACATTGAAATAACAAGAGAAAACTTTTCCAGCAACAAGGTGCAACAAGAAAAATGCCAGTGACAAGTAAGGAAGCAATTCCTCCACGGGAGAGTAGTTAAGCACTGAAACAGGCTGCCCAAAGAGACAGTGAATTTCCTTTCTTGGCAATTATTGAGACTCACCTGGATGATCTCCAGAAGTCCCTTCCAACCAGGCTTTCTGCAGTTCCTTACAAGGGACACATTATTTGTGTTTTTCTTTAATTTCTGCACTTGGGCACATTTGATGGGTTACATTCCCCACTGAAATACATATGAAGATGACTAGGCCCTATCCCGAGGCTTGGATAACAGAACAGACCATGAGAAAATACTGACTGTAACAAATTGCCAAACATAACAAAAAGGAGAGTGAGCAGCTAACAAATATTACAGTATAATACTGTGAGAAAGAGGTGGGATTCACAGTTTGTTATGGGGAACTACATGAGAGAAGCACAAACTCCACAGGTAACCATAGGGGAATACTTGGGACCTTTTGGGGGGGTGCAGTCTTGAAAGAAAAACAGTGTCCAGGTTATATCAATATCTAAGGTTGAAATGTTATAAGTAACAGTATCAGAAATACCAAATGTGGTTATGAATGTAGCAAAACTGGGACCAATAGGGAAAAATAACTGGAGTGAGTTTATTTTTTGGGAGGCAGGGTTGGAAGAAGAAAGGGATCAAGATGGTTGGAGGGGAATTATAAGCATGGGAAAATGGAGAGAATTGGGGAAAAAAGAGGACAGTCATGTATAGGCAAGCTGCTGGTTGATAAGGTTGTCTGAAAAATTCTGCATCAACTGCAGCCTCTCTTATCTTCTTACTAAATCTTAACTATTTTTTCCCATATAATTTCACTCCCTAGTTTGTGCTTGTGTGGAGAGTTCTAAGTGTCAGCAACCAGAGAAGGGGCCATGGGTTGTAAGGGCCCATAGTGCCAGCAAGGGGACAGCTTGGCCCACAGAGATTGACTCGCTAATTTCAGTCCCTTTGTGTATGTGTGTGTATTTCACTTCAGGCAAGCAGAAGACCCATGTAAGGAAAGACTTATGACCTGAGCTGATGACTGGGTAAGGGCCCCCATGGGTGTCAGGCAGGCTTAGAGCCTGTGCCAAAGTCTGAAGCATTTGTGAATGTGCTGTGCCTGTAAGCCTAGAAAGTGAAGGTGCATGGATGGTTGTGCTGGTGACCTCTAAGCCTGACAAACTGGATAGGAGGAGCAGGGCCTGGCTACCTGTATTTATATTTGTCTAAAATTATCTCTGGCCTTTTCCTCATTCACTTGCTTTTGTCATGTCCTTTGAAGTACTTGGTGCAGTTGAAGTCTTCTGCTTTCAGCAGTATACTTGCTGGTGGCCTGCAGTCCAAATTAGGCTCTGAGTTGCCACTTGAGAAGCTGCTGTATAGTTTCATGGTGAGAATGTTCAAAAGAGCTTTAGATCCAGGTTTTCACAAGCAGAGAAACACCATCTCTGCAGCTTTGTCTCTGATGTCAACCTCAGGATTCTTCTATAAAAGAGATGACAGCAGTGCTTTTGCTACTCACTGTGTTGTTGTTCTTCCTCAGCTCCTTTCTGTGTACTACTGGGTGAGACCATCCTCTACAGGTGTTTACAGAATGTGAACTGTTCCATACAAACACTGGGAGATGTAGACAGAACTTTTAGGGTTTAGGCATCAAGGAAACAGGTCTTCAGCGAATATAAAATTTAAATCTAGGCACCTATAAATCTTGCCACACTAAATTATCAATATTACTTATTCCTTCCTGTGCTTTGACCCTTTAAGAAAGTCATCTGGTTATTCCTAGACCCTGTTCCACTTATGAAACGAGAGGCCAAGGCGATACATATAGTCATGCTTAACACAAATGCAATATTACTAACCCTGTAGTTCAGAATACAGAGGGAAATTGTTTACTTTCCTCCTTCTAATGATGTAACTAATTTTTACTTTTATTTGAACACAAAGAACTTTAAATAGCAACTCAGGCTCCAATGGCAAGCTTTTTCATTATACTTTCACAGTGTAAGTAAACATGCAGAGGGAACAACAGAAGCTGTAGCTACAGAAATCAATGGATGTAACACAGTTAACTTATTTTACTACTAAATTTTTATAATTTCATGAATCCCTAACTCACCTTTGCAACAGTCACTAGTTTTATTGTAAATAATAATTCTCTGGGAGCATATCTCTCTTTTGTGATAGAAGCCAAGTGTGGTTTACAATCATGAGCATTTTAAGCCAATGTTTCCACAAACAATAAAGCAATACAAGCAAGAAATACTACCTATGGACAAGCAAATACATAAGCAAATAAAATAAACATGTAATAAGCAACACTCAGACACATATCAGTGACTCTACTGGAAACTGGGAAGAGATCCCAGATCAAAAGCTGTCACTTACACAGACACTTTGCCTTTCTGTTTAATGAAATGAATTAAGAATTTTATTATCTGGCCTGGGTAAACACCAAGACTGTAAGGTCTGGGATATGGCTAGCTGGTTATGGCTGTCCTTAGTCTGCATCTTCCTACGACTTCTTGTCCGTGGGAAAACAGATTCAAATGAGGGATTTATGGCTTAGGATACCACCCACACACTGTGCCCCAGGAAGAGAGAGGGACACTTTTGAGGCCTCCAAGTAAAGAGCACCAGGAAAAAAGTTTCAAGGTGTCTCCATTGTCCACCTCTTAGTGAGCACAGGGGAAAAGAGTTCCTGCTTTTTAGGGTTGGTAGGCTCCAGTTTCATCTACTGTGTGCCTGGAGTCTTCAGAGAGGAAATGCTATGAGGGACAGATAGAGATTCTTTACTGTTAGAATCTGCTTTTGAACTGCAGAAAACTTTCCCTTGTTAGATTACAGACCTCCCCCAAGAGATTTGGGTGCTTACCACTGCTTCTCCACAGGAGAAGAATATGCCAATGCAATGAAAATCTGGATTGCTTTTTCATGGAAATAAAGATGATAACAGCTTCTCTATATATGCAGCATTGCAAACCCGTAAGTATTTGTGTAAATTATTCTTTCTTTCCAACTCATTGTGGGCAGAAGCTGTTGAGAACCCAGGTGCTAACCAGTAGAAATACTACAGAAATTTATCAGATGCAATTTTAATTCTTTAAGTCAAGAGAAGAAAGCGCATCTTGAAAGGGACTGACAAGTGCTAAAGGCAAGTCAAAGTAGTCCACTGCTCTCCCTTTGTCCACAAATCCAGTCATTTTATCATAGAGAACAATCAGATTGTGGAGGCATGACTGCACCTTGGTGAAACGCATGCTGACTTTTCCTAATCACCACCTTCTCCTGCATGGGCCCAGAAATGTGCTCCAAGTGGCCTTGTTCCAGGATTTTTTCAGGGGAAACAGTGAAGCTGGTCAGTCTGTAGGTTCTGATCCTCACTTTCAGATGCCTGTAGGCAGTCTTGACTCCTCTGGTCTCCCCTGGCAGTATCATTGGCATCCATGTGGATAAGCAGCAGGGAGACTGGCCAGAGAGCCTTGGTGGTTCCTCTGCAACATCTTGGATCTGAGCCACTGGCAAGAAATAAATCGTTCTAGATAGCAAGCCAAGTAGGCAGATGGGGGCTTCTGTTCTCCACAAATGGAAACCTACCACCACTGTCCCTTACCATTTCCTCCTGTTGTTAGTATGTGTCTTATGCTTGGACAACTCTGATGCTTGCACAGGTATGATGTTCTGCTTATCACCTGCTACCTACTCACCTATTCTGCAACTGTATATCTCTAAGTGGAGAAGGAACCATCTTCCATGTGGCAGAAGTCAGGTTAGGAGAGTCAATTATATTTAATCCAATGAAGATTCTTTGCCTTTCCCTTTGATGTTTCATGTTACAAAGAATAAACTCCTGTGTTTATGCTACCCTGCTACTCATGGCCAGTCTTGATTCTTCAGTCAAATAATGACAGGAAAGCCAGTCTACAGTTTCCAAAAATACAGGCAAATCCTTAAATAACTGAATGTTTTATTGTCTTCAGCATTAGAATTGTGGAGGAGAAGAAATATTTTTCTAGGCAATACAGGGTCTAAACTTGATGGTTTGTTCTCTCCTGTAGTAAGAAGGCTCTGAAAACTTGTCAGAGTGACATGAATCATCTGAAAGGCTAGTAAACCAAACTACTAAGAACTCTGCATATCTTACTTCAAGTCTGGTTGCTCTCACAACTGTATTTGTCCATTAAAACCAATTTATGAAGGTTGGGGATTATTTTTATAATTTACTTGCTCAGTTGCTAAAAATTAACTGTGGAATACGCTCTCCCCAGTGAAATATCTGTGGACTTTTGTATTCATTTTATGCATCATACCTGCTTTTTAGGGCTTTTCAAACATTTGTGTTCTTGGCTAAATGAGAAAGATAGGAAGATTTTAATTCCGATCCCAGGATATAGGGCTGGCCATGAAGAAGTCTTGCAAGAAAATCTTTTGAATCTGGATAAACGTGGGAGAAACTTAAAGCAAGTAGATTTGTTCCAGAAGACTCCTGGCTTGTTACACAAGTCTTGTCTTCCCATTTTGTAGTTTCACGTGAACAAAAAATGCAGCAGATCTTATACAGGGTTTTATAATATTTAAAACCACAGGAGCTGATTTATGGACCTTAAGCATAATTAATGCCTGATAGTAAAAACAAAGTCTACAAAACCCCAAACCATTCTCTCCCACTAGACTAGATGCAATTTTTTATTGAGGAAACAGGACTGGTGCAGTCATGCCTCATGCACAGCAGCCACATCCAGTTCTGTTACTGGGTGTACACTGGCAGCCCACAGATGCAGTGACTGGCATTGCAATTATGTTTTTGCAGAAGACTTCAGATAGCAAGGATCTTTTGTAGATGGAGAACTCCCCTGGAAGCCTCCAGAGTAGCTGAGAAGACTTGGACTTAAAAGTCATATGTGTATGGAATATTGTCTGTCCGTTTGCTCTAGGCAGACTTTAGCTATTCCAGGTAGGATTAATTTGACTAAAAGAAGATATTTACATCTGAGCTAACCACTTCAGACTCAATTTCTAGCTAACAGAGAGTTTGATTACTGTTAGTTTGAGGAAAGTATTCACAAAAGGTTATCTGGCTGAGCTGGCTGTTCAGTCACATTTGGATGCACCTTAACTCTCCTCATGTTTCCTGTAGGGAGCCTTGCACAACTACTCTGGGGAATTTACCCATGCCTTGTTTTCTGGAGGTAGACTGATATTATCTGGGGACTCTTTGGGAAGATTGAATGATAGAGAATATTCAAGGCTGTGAGGAACTCAAACGTTCCAGTAATGTTTTGAATAGCAGACTAGAGAACCAGTGAATCACTTCTTAGCCTGTAAAACTCAAGTAATTCTTGTATAACAGGTAGAAAAAGCTCATATCATGCTAGAGTAGCAATTTCTTCTCTTCCCCTATTCCCTTCTCCCCCTGCCCAGCCTCCAAAATATTCAGCTTCTAACTGCATTTGGTCTCTAACCTTGAAGGAGGTGAATGGAACAAATCTATCTACATCTGTATTAAAAACAATTTAGTGTTGTTTTGTGGTATATATATAGCTGCTGAAGAGTTTGTTTTCTTGTTTCTTCAGAGAAGTCTTTGTCTTCACAATTTATGTTTCTACATTGCAAGGCAAGAAAGCAACTTCTTTTTTTTTTTTTTTTTAAACAGTGTTTACTGAGTTTTCAGAAGATTATGCCATAAGACTGTCTGCAACAGAGCAGGATATTGCACTAGAATATCCTGTATCTTGAACCTTTTATATCAAGATAATGTTATGATTCAGAAGTATGGAGAAAATGTAAATGCAAAGAATATTAACAACTTCAAGTTTGTAATAACAGAAGTGGAACAGAGGCAGCAGCTGAGAAGGTTATGCCTAAAATAATAATGATGAAAATAAAAAAAGTATAAAATTGGCTTCTTCCCATACAGTTCAGGTTCTTGTTTTCTTGCATCACTTTTTGTACAGTGGTTGCAGGTTGCTGTAACTTTCACACTTTAAGAATTCTATAAGCTCTTCCAAGAGGAAGTCACCCTCAATTGCCTGATGAATAAAACTGCTTATTCTGTTGAACAATACTTTTCTGCAGAAGAAGATTTGCATTTCTGGAAAGAGCTAATTCTGCAGTGGATTAATTCTCTTTGAATTGCTGCTGAGAGGAAATGAACCTGCAGAGAGGCAACGGACTTGCAAATTTCTTGTCTAAGGTTAGTTAAGGTCTCAACGTTCACTCCATGCAACTCGCCTGTATCAAAAGGATCAGTATCTACTTAACTGAGCATACACTAAGCTAAGTTACTAGGATTTTCCTAAAACGGCAATGCATTAATAAACACAATAACCAAATTCAGGTAACTAATTAAATATAATCCACAAATCAGCAGTTTCAGTTAATAAAACGCCATACAAACAGAGCCAACAATTGGATCAAGTGGTGAACCGCACAGATTGCGTTGTGCCAGTCTCGTCTTGGGTAATTGCAGATTGATTTCCTTCAGTACTTAGACATGCTGTCCTGGTTGATTTATATCACTGAAAAGCTGTGCTACTGCCAAAAGTGTTTGGCTCACTTTCCTTCACTTCTGAAATCGTGCTAGGTATAGGATTTAAGCACTAACCTTCAAGAAATGATTCGTTTTGGCACATGTAATTTTGGCATGATTGTCTGCACACAGTTTCTGCACACATCATGTAGGCATAGCCTGCTGAAACAGCTTTCAAACAAAACTGCTTTTGAATTAGTGGCTACACTGAATTTTTAAACACCATATTTACCTTTAAAAAACTGATACATTCTATGCCATCCCTCTACTTCTAATTTATTACCTTCAATAAGTGGAAAGTACTTCACCACAGCCTGTGAGGGAAACATTGTGGTTTGCCTTTTTGAGCTTCTCGTTGTTGAAGTGAGTCTCTCTAGTTACTCGAGTCCTTCATCTCATCTGTCTTTGCCAGACTTTTACAAACTGGGAAAGGCTTTGGGCTTTATAGGTCTTTGAGGGAGAGAGACAAAGCTACTATTCTTCTGTGGGAACTTTGTTTTTCCTTTGAGTGCTACTGTTTATTTTCATACCGCAGTGATACCTCTGTGAAAAGGTGTTAGAAATGCAACTTTTTCCTTTAGTACTGCTATACACCAGCTCACCTTTTTATCCTTCAAAACGGGGCTTAGAGCCCTCTTACCTCTCAACACTTATCTTCAGCTTGTGCTCTGTTGGTGCCAGATTGCCTTGTCTCAGAGTTTTAAATTATCTTCTGTGCTCTTTTGAGACCTTTACAAGCAATCTCTACAAATCCTTGAGTTCAGTTCTAAGACAGCCTTTTAAGTTGTGTGCTGCTGATACAGCTTCAGTTTTCCCACCTGCTTTCAGAATTATAGAATCACAGAATGATAGGGGTTGGAGGGGACCTCTGGAGGTCATCTAGTCTAACTCCTGTACTAAAGCAGGATCACCTAGAGCAGGTTGCACAGGATTGTGTCCAGATGGGTTTTGAATGTCTCCTGAGAAGGCAACTCCACAACCTCTCTGGGCAGCCTGTTCCAGTGCTCTGTCTCTCACTTTTCTCCAGGCTAAACAGACCCAGGTCTCTCAGCCTTTCCTCATAAGAGAAATGCTCCAATGCCCAAACCATCTTTGTGGCCATCTGCTGGACTCTTTCCATCAGTTCCTTGTCTTTCTTGTTCTGGGGAGCCAGAGCTGTTCCATCACCTTTCCAGGGATGGAGGTGAGGCTCACTGGCCTTACAGCTTAAAACGCCTACAACTAGATCACATTAGGCAACTTGGATAGGAAAACCATCCTAAAACTGTAAAAATGTTGTTTGGAAGGGATTTCTTGGGGGCCCTACTCCAATCCCCTGCTTGAAACAGGACTGTGGCTGTGCCAGATTAATTCAGCAATTATGTTTTGTGTAAAGAAGACTTGAAAACCTCCAAAATCAGAGATTCCAGCCTCTTTACAAGCAACATGTTTAAGTGCCACACTGCCCTCCTAGTGAATATATCTTTTTCTAATGCCCACCTTGAGCCTCCCTAGCTGTAACTCAAGTCGATTACCACTTGTTTTATAGAATGTCTTCAGTTGGAAGGTATTTCTAGAAGTCATCTAGTCAAACCCCCCTACAATAAGCAGGGACATCTCACATTAAAACAGATTGCTCAGAGCACCATCAGGCCTGACCTTGAATGTCTGCAAGGATGGGGCCCCCACCACCTCTCTAGACAACCTGTTCCAGTGATCCACGATCCTCATAGTAAAGAGAGACATTTTCCTAATGTCCAACCTAAATCTACCCTTTTCTATCTTAAATCTATTACCCCTTGTCCTATCATTACATGCTTTTATGAACAGGTCTTCCCCAGCCTCCTTGTAGGTCTCTTTCAGGTATTGGAAGGTCTCTGTAAGGTCCCCCTGGAGTCTTCTCTTCTTCAGGCTGAACAACCCCAACTCCTTCAGCCTTTCTTCATAGGAGAGGTGCTCCAGTCCTCTGATCACTTTTGTTGCCCTCCTCTGGACACACTCCAACAGGTCCACATCCTTCTTGTGCTGAGGGCACCAGAGCAGGACACAGTACTCCAGGTGAGGTCTCACCAGGGCAGAGTAGAGGGGCAGAATCACCTCCCTCAATCTGCTGGCCACACTTCACTTGATGCAGCCCAGGATGCATCTGGCTTTCTGGGATGCAATTGCACATTGGTGGCTTTATCACCAGCTTCTGCAAAACAGAGTGACTCATCAGCTTTTTACTGCCATTTATATACCTGTAGACTGATGTTAGATCACCTCTTCATAGGACCCACAAAGTCCAGCTCCTCACATATGCTCTGGGCCCCAGGCTGTCTGACGTGTTCTCTGCCAGATGGAACCTCTCCAGTTTTTTCATGGCCCTTTTAAATCCCCATACCTGCACACAGATGGGGATTCATCAGTAACATCAAGGACAACAAGCTAATAACTTCCCTCAGTCTGCTCACCATAATTTTAATGTGACACAGTATATAACCTGCCTTATTTACAATGAAACCACACTGTTGGTTTGCATTTAACCTGCCACTCTCTGTTACCTCCAGGTCTTCTTCAGCTGGACTGTTGTCCACACAGTCAGTTTCAAAGCTGATCCAGTATTTTGTTCTTCTCCTTTTTGAACTTTATGTTTCTTTTGTCCCTAATGATTAGCTCAGTGTTGAAGTGCTAGACATTTGTCACAGTCAGCAAAAAACTCCTTTTACAAAAATACCTCAGCAACTTGCTGAACACATTCACTTTATTATGCCCTCTTTTATGACGTGCATACAAGTATTCTTCAGCTTTCTGGGCTTCTAGCAATAAAGCTTTTGGATACTAATAGAAATCCATTACTTGTCTTTCTGGCTCCCACCTAAATAATTCTAGACAGCCCTAGTTCTATGTTCTGTCAGGATAAATCCTATGTACATCACTACTATTTGCCTTCAACTGGCTCAAATCTGTATTCCCCACTGAAGTGTCTCTTACTTAGTCTATTTTATTCACATGAAACACAATGTTTCTGTTAATCTCAAATACCAGTGGACTAAGCAGGAAAAACTGTCATGGATTGCACCTGTACTGATACACTTCCAAAGAGCCAGCTAAACAGCTTCCTATTGACAGCTGCAGTTTTCTTATGGCTCCCAAAGACTTTCTGTCCTCAGTTTAAAGTGTGTCTTCAGGGCTCAACATTAACTTTATTTTGAGCCCAATCTGCCACTTGGTTAGCTGTGTTCATAGGGGCCACAGAAGTGGCTCTCTATGAGAATCTAGAAATGTGTTCTCTGTTCTCTTTATTAGATGGTCATCTGAGTGTCAAAAGTCTTACTGAAGTGAATATGTTACATAAACTACTCAGTTTGTCATAACAAAGCATTATGAAAGTTTTCATTTAGAGATGCACGAACCTTGCTCTTCAAAATTCCAGCAATGATGCAAGAATTCTGGTTTGTAAACACAGTTGTGAGTGTAAATACATTATCAAACTCTGTAACTATTTAATTAATAAAAAATATTTAGTGCAGGCATAAATGGAAGACAGGTGTTCTCTGCTTCTTAGATATAATTTCACACTTCCCTGATTTCTGCTTTGTTTGTTTTATGGATATTTTAATGGCTGCTACCAACCACTCCCACTTCTGTGTGCTAACCATGACTCACATAAGTGCCGAATAAATTACATCAATGGAAAAGCAGATGAGCACATGAAGAGGAGGTGCAAAACTCATTAGCCGTGCAGTCTCTTTTCCTGGGACTGAACTGCCTAACAGAAAAGCATTGTGAGTGGCTCGTGCATCTGTCAAGTCCACCAGATGCCAATCTTACTCTTGTAGTTTTGTGAAAGATATTAATCAATATGCATTATTCGGTATTGTAAAACAGGACTTTAATTAAGCAGCCAACTGAAGCAGAAGGAAAAAGGTACCAAATCAAAATCAGAAAATGGCACAATATTGCACTCTGTCCAAATTACTGGGATGAGTCAGCACCTTCTTTATAATCTATGTGATTTCAGGCATTTATATGCAATAATTTGCCTAGGGCTGAACCTGTATAACATCTCCATGTAGCCTTCTAGGATTTTTTTCTCTTGTTTTATTTCACAGAAGGGGCCTGAGTACATTTACACAGGAGCACAGCACATTAAAAAAAAAAAAAGGACTGTTTTCTTAAAATCTCTGCAGCTGCAAAGATGCTTCCTGTATGAGTTTTACTAACCTTGACACTACAGTCATGCTCATAAACTGATCAGATCACACTACCATCTAGTGATAAATTAAAAATGAAACCTGAAGACTGTACCAACATTAACAAGTGCCAAAGCACTATTCCTTAGCCAGGAAAAAGAATTTAGGAGATGATTTATGACAACCTGAAGAAATAAAATAATGAAGATGAAGGTTTTAAAAGAACAGTAGATAGAGTACAGAAAACCAAACCAAAATAAGACCAAACCACAGAGCTGAGCCCCATGAAGAAGTGCGATGAGCAGGGGTTTGTCTATACTGAAGCCACCTCTCTGAACAGACTGCAGTGCATGTCTATGACCTTTTCTATATGAGGATGCACTGATTCAGAGCTGTGTCTAATCTGTCCAAATGTTTGTTGCTTTTATAACCTTTTATAACCATGCCTCCCCTTCTCCCAGCACTTGTCTGCACTCTGGCCAAATGCAAATGCAAACCATCTGAATCAGGTGCTAGCAGAAGGTCCCTACAGCAGTTTTAAGGGTTATCTCATACCAGTTTATCCACCTATCTGACTTGACTTTGTAGCTGAGTTGTCCTGTTTACAGCTAACGTGGATATATCAGGATTTCTTGGCAATAGTGCAGTTCTACCCAAAAGGACAGAGCCATTTGAGTCCACTTTTAAGCACGTGCTTTTCAGATTAGTGCAGAAAGCTCTAACTAGCTTAAATGGTCTGCAACACCTGGGCAGAAAAAGTCTGTAAGAGGTTTTGCTTCCTGGTATCTTTTGATTCTCTACAGTTTTCACTTTGCTTTGTTTTTGTTTCTTGTGCATTCATAAACCTCTGAAATTTGTTTCTGAAACTCAAGAATGGAATGTGCACAGGAAGTTTTGCAGGTCAAGACACCTCTGTGTTAACCAGTCTTTTCTTGCATTCATTCCACTATTTTTTTCAATGAGGATAGCATTTTTTCTCTAAATATTTGTTGTTCTACTCCACATTGTAAGAAATGTTGTATAAAAAAATTCAGGGGCTGAAATGCACACATCTTGACTGTATCATTAGAAATACTCAAGAAGAATGCAGCAGTAAAATAGAGTACTTAAGTTAATCTTACTATCATTGTAACAATGATATTAAGAAAAAAACCTGCTCATGAGCAGAGGACTTCCTTAATAATAATCAGCAAAGAATATGCATATTCTGCATATTATACAAGACTGCTTTTGCCAAATTGATACGTTGACTGCTTTGTACACCACAACAATTAATGATACAAAGGTTTACAACTGCCATCATTAAAAGCTAAAAACGCAAAGTAAAATTAGCTGTCAGCTGAAATGTTTTATTGTAGTCAAAAAGTTCACATCATATGCCATTCACAGCTCTTTTATGAAAAATACTCTCCTTTGTGGTAACAGGAATTTGTAAGGAATTTTCAAGGACTAAAGTAGGCTGCAAGGGAAACATTGCTGTGAATGGATAAACCTCTGCCTTCTAAACATTAAATGACATGAAAGCTTGATGAATACATACAGTTTAGAAGAACTCAAATTTGTCCCAGTGTGGAGGAGCTGGGGCCTGCTAAGGCCAACAGCACCCTGGGCTGCATTAGGAGTAGTGTCACCAGCAGATTGAGAGAGGTGAACCTTCCTTTCTACTCAGTACTGGTGAGATACATCTAGACTGCTGTGTCCAGCTCTGTGCTCCCCAGTATGAAAAGGATGTGGATTTACTGGAGCAAGTTCAGCACGAGGCCACAAAGATGATGAAGGGACTAGAACATCTTCACCAGCATGAGGAAAGGCTGAGAGAGCTGGGGTTGTGCAGCCTAGAGAAGAGAAGGCTAAGGGGGATCTTATCAGTGGGCACACATACTGGATGGGAGGGAGTGAAGAAGACTGTGCTTTTCTCAGTGTCATCCAGTAACAGGACGGGATACAATACACACACATTAAAATGCAGAAAACTCCACTTAAATATGAGAAAAAACTGTTGAGTGGGAGCAGCTGGACTAGATGACCTCCAGTGGTTCCTTCCAGCCTCACCAGCTGTATGATTCCATAAGCAAATAAAAAAAGCATATTCAGCACCCACTTCTCAGTGCATCCAGGCACCTTTCATACAGTGTGGCTCTCCTCGAGGCACAGCTTCTGATGATGGGCCTGACACAACCCTGTGTCAGTAGCTGCAGGCAGTGATGACACCTCACAGCAACCTGTGTGGTTGTGGGCTTGTAAGAGACAGGTGCCCTGAGACTGCTGGGCTGTTCAGAAGAATGTGGGTGTTGAGGCACAGTGTGCCAGCATGAGGTGATGCA
>NW_009952435.1:946762-949537 GCF_000747805.2 Chaetura pelagica
CCTGCTCAGAATTGCTCAGAATGGTATCTTTGTCACAAGACTTCTGACATTTTTGCTTTGAGTCAGAAAACTAGTTTTCTAGATTGCTGAAACTTTGTAGTTAGGTGTTTGTGGTTTGGTGGTTTGTTTATTTGGTTGGTTGTTTTTTTCTTTCCCCCTGAAACAAGGAGCAGTGAGTATTGCTCCAGCCAGAGCACACATTTTCAGCACACCAGTTTAGTCTTTGTACTAGTCGCTTCACGATCCAGAGGCAGCAGCAGTTTCAAGTCCTTCTCTGTGTCCCTTGTGTCCTGGCTTTGTGGTGAAAACCTGAAAGACAACACAAAAAAAGCAGCCCAAGTTTACACCCCACCAGCACTCCAGCCAGGTCCCAATCAGGGTGAGTGGCTGGTAAGCTCCTGACTGTGTTACAGGCTGCATCAGCAAGTAAGTGGTGATTGCAGCCCTTCTCCCAAGCTTTATGAACACTCCTGGCCCAGTGCAGGCAGCCCAGATTTCCCAGTGATTTGCTTACCCGTAACTCATCTGTGCTGTACATCATTAAAGCAAACTTCCAAGGGAAATGTCTATAGAGACAGCCAACTATAATATCCTTCCTTCCTTTGTCCCACAGAGGCTTGTTACACTCCTTAAGGCATATAACCATTGTGAGCTTTGCTGCCATTTGCTGTCACTCAGGCCTGTGTCCCGCTGCTGTTTAATTTCCTGGCATAGGCAGAGCCACAAATTAAGAAGACCATTATATATTTTTATAATGCTATTGCCAGCAGGAGTCTGTTGCCACTTCTCTATCTGCAAATAAACTAGACACTGAAGCACTGGCCTGAAGTCATCTGTACCTCTAAACCATCAGCACTGTCCCACACATGGTTCAGGGGCAGCAGCCAAATTTCACTGTCCCCCCGAGGCTGGAGCTTGAAAGCAGCTGGCCAGCCTTCTCCTCTAAGGCATCTGTTTTGGTGTATAATTGTCTCCTCTGAATAAGATGCATGAGGTCCTTCATCAAGCACACACTGAAATACGACCCTTGCCCATGGGAGAGTTCAATGTCAGGGAAAGCAGGTGGTGGCAGTCAGTGTCCCTTCCTTCTGGCTCCCTGTTTGCTCTGTGGGTACTTCTCTTTTGCTGGAAGGACTGAAGCAGGACAACAGGCAGGCAGGCTGAGCCAGTACCTGCTACCTGCTTGGTCCTGGCAGCAAGTAATCCATAAACATGTCAGGGAAGGTGAAGAGAAGGTGCTCACGCATGCTAAGTTTGATAGCTTACAGTGGTAAGGCAGTCAACAAATGCAGGTTTCATTTGTAGGGTAGATACGGACTAAATTCCATGTTCTAACAGTTGAACAATTAGTATCAAAAGTGTGAAGAAAGTGATGGTTAATTTCTAGAGTTGTTTTATTATGGAGGTAAGATGAAGCTCTGAGATATCTACAGTTTGTGATGCATTCAAGATGCAATAAGATGAAGTAAATCAACAGCATTCTGTTTTGATAAGCTCGAAATGAATTATTGCTTGAATGTATTTAACACTGGACCCATCCCATACTCCTTATTGAAAATGTTCCTTTGGGATAATGCCAGCACTAACCAGTTCCTATTTGTCGATGTCATTTGCTGTCAGAAAGGACCCGGGCATCCTTATGAGCAACATGTTGAGTCAGCAGTGCACCCCTGTGGCGAAGAAAGCCAAGGAATACTGAAACTGCATAAGCAAGAGTAAAGCCAGAAGGTAAAGAGAAGTAGTTCCTCCCTCCCCTCCATTCAGAACTGCTGAAATTGTGTCAAGAGTGCTGCATCCAGTTTTGTGACTCCACTACAAGAGAGACATTGGTGTACTGGAGCAATTCCAGCAGAAAGTCACCAGCACTGCTAGGGAGCTGAGCACATCACATGCAAGGAAACGCTGAGCAGACGATTTGTGTTGTCTGTAGAAGTGAAGGGTGAGAGAAGGATCTTGTTGCTTCAACTACTGAAAGGGAAGATGTAGAAAAATGAAGGCAGATGCTTCTTTGGGGTAAAAATGATAGGTTGAGAGACAATGGACACAAGCTGCAACATGTAAACAGCTAGTAATTTCTAGAGTTGTTTTATTATGGAGGTAAGATGAAGCTCTGAGATATCTACAGTTTGTGATGCATTCAAGATGCAATAAGATGAAGTAAATCAACAGCATTCTGTTTTGATAAGCTCGAAATGAATTATTGCTTGAATGTATTTAACACTGGACCCATCCCATACTCCTTATTGAAAATGTTCCTTTGGGATAATGCCAGCACTAACCAGTTCCTATTTGTCGATGTCATTTGCTGTCAGAAAGGACCCGGGGATCCTTATGAGCAACATGTTGAGTCAGCAGTGCACCCCTGTGGCGAAGAAAGCCAAGGAATACTGAAACTGCATAAGCAAGAGTAAAGCCAGAAGGTAAAGAGAAGTAGTTCCTCCCTCCCCTCCATTCAGAACTGCTGAAATTGTGTCAAGAGTGCTGCATCCAGTTTTGTGACTCCACTACAAGAGAGACATTGGTGTACTGGAGCAATTCCAGCAGAAAGTCACCAGCACTGCTAGGGAGCTGAGCACATCACATGCAAGGAAACGCTGAGCAGACGATTTGTGTTGTCTGTAGAAGTGAAGGGTGAGAGAAGGATCTTGTTGCTTCAACTACTGAAAGGGAAGATGTAGAAAAATGAAGGCAGATGCTTCTTTGGGGTAAAAATGATAGGTTGAGAGACAATGGACACAAGCTGCAACATGTAAACAGCTAGTTAATTGTTAGGGA
>NW_009952435.1:949561-965419 GCF_000747805.2 Chaetura pelagica
GAAAGAATGCAATTAATGAGACTGCTGAGAGATTTAATTTAATTGCAACCTTCAGAAATATTTAAAACTCAACTGGTAAAGGCCCTGAATAATGTAATCTAAGTTGTCCCTGCTTTGAGATGGAGTTTGGACCAGATGATCCTCATGGGTCTCTTGCAACCCATGAAATTCTGTAATTCTATGATCCTGCTGACTGATGCATGTAGAAAAAAATAAAATCCTTCCTTACCTCAGTGAGGACAGACTACTTAGAGATTAATTTTTTTAAAAGCAATAGGTTAAATTATTGGGTGATATGGCTGCATAAAATAATGGAATTGCATTGACTTTTTCTGAAATCTATGTAGATCGAATACCAATTTTATAAATGAATAATATCATGTTGGAAAAATATCTGTCTAGGACAATGTGCTGTGGCATAGTTCCTTGCTTAAAGACAGTGTTAAAACTCTAGATGTATTTACTGGGATTTTTCGGCCAACCAAGGTTTAAATATACTGGCAAAGTTGTGTTTAAGCTGCTTTTGAATAAAATTTCTTATTTATGTTATTACAGTGACTCTGGATTATGATATCTCAGGAAAATTCTATTAGAATTCAGAATGCACAAAAGCCTAATCTTCAATTTAGCCTCAAGCTCAGAAAAAATAATGTGCACATTTTTATTGCAATTGTTCTTCCATGATGTATAGTGAATGTAATTGGACTGAGATTCTCATAATAAAGTAAACAGATGTCTCCACTTGTAAGATGCTGTTCTATATTAGATGCTATTTTTATTACCATTGAAATGGACCTTTATTGCCTATCTCCTCCCCTTGAACTATGAAACAAGTCCATGAGCACTATCCAATGCATAAAACAAATACACATGGGAAGCAGAAAAAATTGTATCTCCCATCAGAGAGAAAAGCCCTAACTTTATAAAGTGTTTTATGTTGGACAATGAAGCTATTTTCTCAACATTTCTTGGACTTTCCTATTACAAAATCCAACAGCACATTATCAGATAAAACAAACAAAACAACACAGGTCATCATTATCCATCAGGTATTTTCCATGAATGCGTTTTTTCTTGAAAAAAAAAATAAATGCATTGTTGTAAAAGCTTTAATTAAGAGGACCAGACAAACAGCCTTTTAAAATTTTTAATAAGACTTGATCACGTTTCTGAACAAATTCAGTGTTGCTAGTATCAAGGAAGGAAATACCTTAGCCTATTGTAGAAGGTATTGGTAGAAGAGCTGGGGGGAAAAAAAGTTCAGACTGCCTTCTACAGTGATGCATTGATTTACCTAAATCATATAGGATTTGGTGCCTGCTTCCCACTAGAGAACTTCATAATTGCAGTTCATCTCAGCGTAATTAAGTTCTTCCACTGGACAGGTCCACAACGGTATTTGCTATTAGGTAAAATGAGATCTCTGGATGCAGACATAGCTTCTCTCAAAGGTAACACTGCACCAGAGCTCAGCTGAACACACTCCATAGTTGTCCATGTCACTGCCAAGATCCAAGGCACTCTTCACATCTACGGGACACCATTGTGCATCATTCCAGTGTATTAGGTGAAGTCTTCTGTCTTGCAACACATTGTGCAAGAAGGGAATTACTGACACACAGTGAGCTGTTGCCAGAAGCACAGTGGTAAAATCATTATTAGGTTTTTCATGGGGAAACCCTTTTGGGTATTGTTTTCAGAGTGATAAGAAGTTTAATTTAATTACTGAAGTCACTTGTCTGAAACATGTTCCTATCTGTAGCACAACAGAACTAGGTAAATGCTTATGTCCTGAGGTGACAGCTCAGTGAATCAGGACAGTCAGTCTCCCCACCCTCCCAAGAAGGTAACTGACATCCTGTAGTGTGTAAGATCTTCAGAAGGACCTTGCTTGGTCATACTGGCAAGCTATAAACAAAGACTCAGGGGGCTCACAAAGCAAAGTGAAGCAAAATTTAAGCGGGAAAGCAGAAATATTTTCGGCTCTTGGAGTCCTCTTGGGGTCACAAGATTTTTGGCTAGAACTGATACCAGTTTTGTGTGAAAAAATCCTCAGGATTTCTCAAAAGTCATCCTGAGTTTCTAGTTTCTTCTTAACAGAACTTTCCTACTCCTATGCATGGAGATGACTGACACATTTTCTCATGGAAAATAAAGTAATTTTTTTTTGTTTGTTTTTGTTGGTTTTTTTTGTTGCTATTGTTTTGGTTTTGCATCGACTTGAATATTGTTATCTCCTTGTCTATACTACAAAGTTTTAAAACTCTGATTAACTGTGTGCAACTTAAATGGAAGCTGGAGGTGTTCAGCTTTTTCCAGCATCAAAGGTTTTGGTTAAGTTCCCATGCTTTTCTGATTGTGTCACTATATGAGCAGATGGACAATACTGCATGCTTTTAAGAATTATCAATAAAATCTGATACATGCCACATACTACTAAAGTTTGAATGCACATTATAAAGCCTACCTGTTATCCCATTGGAATAAACACAAATGTAGTTTTACCATGCATGCAGAATTTACTTCTCATTTACTTAAAATATTTTGGTCTTACTTACTCCCCAAGAGTCTTTGCTAACTTGAAAGAGTGATTGCATTATTCTGTTCATCTTTTGACCTTTGAAAATATGAAAAAAATCTCTTTTAACAAGCTTACAAGAAAAAAAAAAAAAAAAGTTGTGTGATTCCACTTTCAACATCCAGACTAAAGCAAACAAGCAAGGACGCAATTGCTGTAGAAATATTTCCTGACAAGAATGTTAAGTAGTCCAGACTTGGAGTATAAACGATGTTCTGTGTCCATGTGCACATAACCATACGTGATATGAAAAGCCACAGGTGCATTTTTTAAATCTGCTTTTGAGAGTTTCACAAAATGGAAATTCAAATGCTCATATGGGTGGAAATTCATATTATGGCCATAATGTAATTCAGCTGATTAAGATACTGCTTTAGCTATAATAGCATTAATATCCTGTGCCACTATTAAATTAACACAAAAAGCAAGCTAAATGAAAATAAAATGTAATTAACATCAACACAGTTAAGACCCAACCCCTATTGCAGAATTGCACAGATCAGCTGTAGCCCATCAATTATAACCATTAATCACAGTCTGGCACATTTTTATTTTGTTGTCTCAGGACTATGTCCTTATTTTAATCTCATTAATTTTTATTCTTTGATTTTTTTCTGCTGGTTCAAGTGCAGCATTCCTATCCTATATTTTAAAACAACTTTATATCCCTGAATTGGATTCACAGTACAGTTTCTTGGTACTCCCTGTGCTAAGCTGGACATCGTAGAAAAATAACACATTTGTTTTAAGCAGTTTTCCTACAGTTGTGTTATTTCCATTCTGTCTCTTCAGTCTCCACTTACTGTTTCTGCTGATTCTCTCTCTGCCTTCCATCTCCTGAAGCATTAAAAAAGAATTTATTGGGTTTTTTGATGCCTTTTAAAAATTAATAATTGTATACCATGTAGGCATTCTTAGGACACTTTCACATCTACCAGTATTGATCATCCTCCCTGTTTCCCCATTTCTGAAGGGTCATGGTGCTCCTCATGTTTACTTGTCTCTTTTAGACCACTGTTCAACTAGCTCCTTCTGGACTTTCTGAAGTTCTTCCCAGTAAGTAGAAAGAACCTATTCTGGGTTTCTAATGGGATGTTCAGAATCCTCTCCATGCTGCTTAGAAAGATGGTTTATTTCATTAGCAGCCTCTTATTTTTAAAAAATCAGGAAAAGATTTAAGTAGGAAGCTCATCTTGTAAATTCATCTGCTCCAAGCAGAACTAACTACAAAGCTAGATCAGACTGACCAATGCCTTGTCCCTGATGGTTTTAAAAACTTTCAAGAATGGTGATTATATCACCTGTTCTGGGCAGTGCTTACACCTGCTTTTACTAAAGATTTCTTTCCCCACGCCCAATCAGAATTTCCCCTGCTACTACTTGTGGATGTTTTGCCTTTTGCTGCACTCTGAGAAGTTCTCTTCTACCAAAGGCAAGCCTCTTGAAACTGAATGGATGCAGTGGATTTCGTTTTTGCTCCCACACTCTGCCTATGTTATGATCATTGTTGTAGGATGACTCTTCAACAGTAATATTCTGAGTCAGATTCTTGTGTGCTGCTCAGAACCAGGCCAACAGATGTTGATAGTATCTAAATATTAGTCAAAGTCCATGACATTTAAGTAAACTTTGCTGTCTATTGTCTGTACCAAGGCTGCTGATAACCCTTAGTGTGCCTAGGTAAAGTGTCTGGTCAATACTTAGCTAACAAAACAGTCCTCCCTTTAACTAAAATAAGCCCACAGTTCTTATAAAAATTAGTTTCCTTTCACTGAAAAAGCAATTATTCCTTAAAAGTAACATTTCTGTTTTTGCAAATGCAAGTATATTTATTGCTGTACTGCAGGTGGTAAACGTGTCTGAGGAGGACAGCAGACCATATTTTAAATATCCAGAAATAGATGAGTTGGATCAATATACTGTAACAGATTGTTTTGCCCATTAGAAGGTAAAAACAAAAAGGAAACTTGTCAATCTACCAAAAATCTAGCCTTTCAATAAGGATATAATTGGAATACGCTGTCAAAAATGACTTTGAAATTAAATTCACAGCAGCTGGTACTCAATGACAGGTCATCAAAGATAAAAATTTACCTCTATGTGTTATTTCTTTAATCTCTGTGAGATGTTTCCAAATGTCCAGGATTTTTAAAGGAATATTAACTCTTTCAGGTTAGAATAACACACAGATCATGCCTTAATCTTAATTGGAGTCTTCCTTTGCAGGAAAAACAGAAAAAGCCTTCATTAAGAGGAACACTTCACTCTAACATTTGCTACTGTGAGTTACAATCCTTTCCTAACCCATTCCTTATAGCCCTGACTAGTCCATAGCTTTGTTGTCAATTTTAGCAGCAAATTATCTCTTTAGTAAGAGATTATTTGCTTCCTTCACAACAAATAATAAGAAATATTTAGCAATATTTTCTATCAGGCACAGACCATGTACTCCATGTACTCATCTCCACTTTGTGCTGCATCACTTTAATTGATCTATTTTGTCATTTGCAAACAAACATAGTTGAGAGGGAGATGTGTTACAAAAGTGTTTAAGAATGAGTTAGCAACTGAGGTCTGCTTGGATCAGGAGATTGTACAAGACCTCCAGATTTCCCTTCTAGCATAACTCTTCTTATGATTTTATGTAAGGTTTGAAAACTATTTGAAAGGATAAGCTTAGGCCAGGACTCTAGACTGAACTTGCTGCAATTTGTTACTCATAATTGGATGGGTGATATTATAATTAGGGCTGTCATGATGCTGGGTGTTTTTTTCTATATATCTTTATCTATATATTTATATATCATATATATCTTGAAAAGGGGAGTGGTTGCTGCTATCACTGCTGGCCTGTTGTGCAAAAGAGTGAGAAGTAATGGCTGAGTGGAAAAAAAGTTATTGCAACTGCAATCCCTGCAACCCTGTTCTGTAGTTATTCCAGGGCACCAAGGTTCATAACGGGACATGTAATCTCAAAGATCTCCTGTAGGTCTGCAGGCCTTCAGAAAGACTGAAGTCCATACTGCTGTACTGGGGACTCACCGTTCGGGCTATTTTTGTGAGTAAATTAGCAAAAGCACACTGATTTGAGATCAATACTGCAAATATGTTGAAAGTCACCACTTGAGCTATCCTAGCAATATTGGTTTCACTAATAAAAATCCTAAAATTATTTAATAAGTATTTTAATTAATGAAAATTTACTTTTCAAAATATAGAATACTCAAGAACTAGGCAAACCACTAGCCTTTATCATCTTATGTTTTGAGAGTAAGACTGTATTGCATGATTCATCACAGGTCACATTTCATGTGAAGGTCTGTTTCATCAGGACCAAAAGTAAAACACACTTTTCAGTGAACAAATACTGTATTTAATATTTGTCAATTCCAGTTTGCTAAATACATAGGCCACACAATAAGGTTTCCTCATCATTTTCTCCACAAGTCCCTTTGCAGCTTTTTGTGGCCTGACTTAGAATTACAAAATTAAATACGGAGCTCTGTTCTTTTGACCTAAACTCTCTGACCTGTGATATAAAGTGACGTTGCTACTGCTTGAGGACAAGTTCAGCTAATTGCTGAGCGATGGCTGGGACACAGCTGGTACACAATTTTGTTCCCAAGGTAAGTCTCCCATACAAAGTGATTCAGAATCAATCATTTGTTTGATAGGGGTACAGCAGGTGTTATATGCTGCACATGGGGAAAATAGACATTTTTACTGAGGGGGTCATCCTTTTATTAAGATATCCTTTATTTCCCTTTGTGATGTAGAAAGAACATTTTCAGTATTATAGATGAAAGGAACATAATGGTTTCAAAAGCAAGGATACTCAGGAACTGCTCCTTTGCTTAACATGAGTTCCTCAGGACTAACATGAACCTAAAAATCTGTAATAAAACAAAAAAGATATACCTTTTTATTTTCTCTTACCTTCAACAAAATCATACAACCCTTTCCTGTGCCCCATGCCCAAGAGCATTGGTTCACAATAATAGTCAAAAGCTATTTAATATTAACAACACAGTGCAGAGACCACCTTATTAAATACAACTGGAGGTAACATATTGTTCAAGATTAGGTTTACAAGATGTACTTGCAGGATACTTCAAAAAACCAACCAGGATTTGTAAAAAAACAGCCACTGTGATTTAAGAAGGGACTTAGTAATTGTTAGGGTTAAGGAATGCTAACACCTAACAATAGATAGACATATTTGGACTTCAATTAGCACAATTACCAAGGCCCTGAAGATTCAGAACAGAAAAATCTAATGCTCTGAAACACTCAAGAGCTAAGACATCACAGTTCATCCCAGCAAAGAAGAGGCACAGCCTTTTGCAGAGGGGAGGACCAGTGCCTCAGAGAGAGCAGGGGAGAGGCAACTCAGTCCCACACAGGCTGCTATTAGGCCTGTGGCTGTAACTGCTGGTAATACTACAGGAGACTTGATTCACATGCATTTGAAGGATAAATCTCAAGCACTTACATGTCATGTCAAAGAAGGTTCTGAGCTTATTTTCCATTGATACTAAAATGAAGAAGCTCAGCTGTAGCCTGCACAGCAAATGAATCCCAGAAACTTCGAACTTCAGGGAGCAAGATGTTGCCTCATCACCATTCTTCTAAAAGTGAAGTTCTTGGTAATTGACCTTGCTGTTTAGTTTAGCTGTTTCCTATGTATCAACTCTAAGCAATGCTATAGCATAATTAATGTATTCATTTATATACAAATTGATGTATGAAGTATTACTAAGGATCAGTATTAATAATTGGCTTACTATTAAAATGAATCAGCGTGTACATATAAAAGTACAATGATTTGGTAGTAACAATCTTTTTGTAGTTACTTATCTAAGACTCATGCATTTCCATTATTCTGTTGGTATAGGCACTGTAATTTTTGGTGAGAGTCCTAGTCTTTTGCAAAAACACTACCTTAAAACAAAAGATTACAGCATCCAACTAATGCATTCCAGACAGATTTGTATATTCAATTCTTTTCTTGCTTCACTCACTTAGAGGTTGTTTTGAGTTATAATTAAATAAGTCTTTCCTTGGCTTTCTTTGTAATGCTATGTATATGATTCTGACTACACTTTGGTTATGCTGAAGAGACCTAAGGATGCATGGTATCTATCTTTTGAACTATTAGAACATGAAGTATAGGCAAATCAAAGAGACAGATGAGAAATTCAATAAAGAAAGGTGGTTTTATTACATTTTAGCAGCTTCAATAGAAAAACTAAACAAAAGTGTTGACTGGCTTTTACCCCTCCTGCCCTTAAAGGACTTCTAGTGTTAAGATTATGACTCTAAATTTTGCAAAACTCCTGTGTGAATTAAAGATATCTGTAATCAAATCAGAACTGCAAAGTCTGTTCCACATTCTGAACATCCACATTACTAATTTCTTTCCGAATAACTCTATCAGTAGAGACTGACTGAAATCCCTAGGGCTGCACACATTATAGGTGGCTTAAATAAGCCTGCAGAGGTGTTATTACATAAATGAGGCCTGGCTCAAATTGAACTTCTAGTGACTTAGGTTTATGACAGTGGGAGTTAAAGCTGTCACCACTATATTTCTTCCCAAACAGAAAAAGTAAGCTAATTTAAAAAATATAACTAATATACAATTTTCAGTGCATTTTTATAGATCTTTATTGCCTATTTATTTTTTAAAAAAGAACATTTTAATATAATTTACAAGTTCTAGAGTGTATTTATTGCTGAAAGTGGGATTTTTATAGAGGAAGAAACAATTCTAGCTGTACAGAAACATTGATACTGGAATTATAATCTCCTGAGAACCCCCAGTAAAAGGGACAAGTTTTCTCAATCAGCTACTCACAAAAGACATCAATCTTTTCACTCTCTCAGTGATTTTAAATGTCTTACTTTAATTTTGTGCTGCCTTTTGTATCACCAAATATGTATCATTACATGTAAGCCCTATTATTAATTTCCACCTTTCTTCCACATTCGATTCTTTCTTCTCATGTGCTTATTTGCTGTCTTTTTAATTTCTAGTAAATCTCACCTGTCTTGACATTGCATATGGCACGGCAAGTACCAGCAATGGCAGTGATCTCTTTACCTCTTTTTCCCCCTGCCTCTGACTTTCTCTACTGATACTGACAGAATGCACACGTGTTTCTAAAACCACTTAAAAAAATTAGTCTTGTGAATAGCCTCAAAGAAAAAAATCTATTCTCTAATATAATATTTTCATTTTTTTATAATATTTATGTTCTTGAAATTATGTATAATATTTATATTCTTGAAAAGTCCTGTTTTCATTCCTTCCTAGAAGAGAACCACAAAGTCAAAGCCTTCTGTTTGATATAATAGAAATAAATTGTAACCCTACATGTTTCAGACATCATATATGTACATATTAGTTACTGCAACACGTGAAAGTATGATTTTGCAAGATAAGACAGTGTTGGTTCTCCTTTACCTTTATCTGTTCTCCAGCTTTCGTTGTCTTTGTTTAACGAAAGGCCCAAGCAAATCAATACATTGATTTTCTGCAAAAGACTTCATTTTCTACCTGATGTTTCAGATGATTTTGAACTGAGAACCAAAACACTTTTTTTTTTTTTCTTTTGTTTTTAATGTACATAAATAATATCATTCTCTGGTGGTTTTAACTGTAAGGGAAGTAAGATATCCTTACCTTACAAGGACATCCGTCAGCAACCTCAGCACTTGTGGGTGCATTCCATCAGGTCACATGCATTTGTGTCTGTCCAGTTTGTTTAAATATTCCCTAACTTGATAACTAAAAGGACAGTTAAGTCTTTCTTGCTCTAGATTTTCCCACTGCTCTCAGGGGCCTGGTGTCCCTGTAGGTTGGTCTTATCAGGAAAATCTGAGGCAAGATGCATTAAGTGCTTTTTTCTTTTCTGTGTCCACTCAGTTGCCCCATGCAGCACTGGGCCCTGGTTTCCCTAGTCATCTGTTTGTTAATGACACATCAATAGAAGCCCTTCTTGTTGCCCTTCATGTCCATTGCAAGTTTCAGCTATAAATGGTTTTTGTCTTTCCTAATCCCACACTTGTGGGCTCAGACAAGGTCTCTGAATTCCCCTTGGGCGACCTGTCCCTGTTTCCACCTCTTACACACTACATTTTTGTATCTGATTTTAGTCAGGAGCTCCTTGTCCTATGTAATTGTTTTAGTCAGAAGCTCCATACAAGCTGCTGGCTACTTCTTCAATTCCTGCATGTCTAGACGAACTATTCTTGAGCTTGAAGCCCAGGTCTGTGATCCCACAATCTGTCTTGTTCCCTCCTCTTAGGATCCTGAATTGCACCATCTCATGGTCATGGCAGCTAAGACTGTCCCAGACCTTCAAATCCACAAGAAGACTGTGGAGCTTTCAAAGACCTCACAGGCTCAGGCTACTCCTGCTGTGGAAGAGAGAGACTTAAATGCTGGTACAAATAGCCAATATAGAAGAAAAGGCCTAAGGTATTTTGTGAGTATTGTAAAATCATGTTTTTACATCTTTATCAATCTTGAGATGCTATCACTCTTGGGATGCACTTCAGGAAGACTAAGATAAATTATCTTTCTTGCAGACAAGTATTGTGGTCATATTATTAAAACTGTTAGCTAATTCTCATTTATACACTTGCTATAAGATATGCTTATGTTCTCATTTTCATTGTGTTGATATTGTTAATAAAAGCTACATTTTTCATTCTCAGTTACTTGTGTTTATTTGACCAGAGTTGAGAATTTAGCTTTAAGACTTCTTACTATTGCATTAAGAATGTCATGCCCCGCAAGATACAACACCCAGTCCTATTATAAAATCAGTGTGCCAAATCCAATTAGCAAAGATTTTTTGATGAATTAACCTTGTCATGGCAGAATACACACTGCACCTGCTGTTCTGTTTTAGTGCCAGACTTTGGCCCTCCTACACTGAAGTCCTAGGTTGTTTTGCTGATCCCTTTCAGCTTACTTTTTCTACCTTGTGTTCAGACATCACTGTCTCCAGATGTCCAAGATTTTTCAGTTTCATTTATATGTATGATTTTCTTCTTCAGTTTGTTCTTTCATAATTCCCAGTACTCTCTTGTTGCAGAACTCTGCAGCAGATGTTTGAATTTTCTCTTGTACCTTGCTTTACCTCCAAGGAGCCTTGCAAATGGAGAGAAAGGCCGATCATCTGAGCCCATGAATGACTGAGACAGAAGGTTATTTAACAGCATAGCTGGGAAAACAGTATTAATGATTTTCATGCTTAAAGGTTCTGATCCCCAGGGTAGCAAAAATCCCCATTTTGGGGACCTAAAAAGCAGTGTTCTGACATGGTGGTGATTCACATGATACCTCTACCTCTGGCAGTTACCTGTGAAGACAGAGCCAGGGAGAAGGAAAATGTTTGTTTGCCTTTGCTGCATCTCCCTCACTGCCTGGAGGGACATGGTGTGACAGTATAAGGAGTACAGACTGGGAAGCAGTGCCAGGGTAAATTTAAGAAGTCCATAACAGGCTTCAGGCAGGCTAGAAACCTAAATCGCAGATCTGGAATAATTTTTCATGGCTGACCCTACTTTGGTCATCTCACCAATATTTGTTTGTGACATTGTTTCCTGTCTTTGAGTACGACACATCCTATCCTTCTTAGTCATTCACCTTGGCCAGAGTTCTGGCCTAGTTAGGTTTGATGGGGCTCTGAGCAATCTGTTCAAGTTGGAGATGTCCCTGCTTATTGTAGGAGTGTTGGACTAGATGACCTTTAGAGCTGCCTTCCAACCCAAGACATGCTATGATTCTATGATCAAAAGCTGCCTCTTTTGTGGCTATTCCTGGGTAGTCTGCTTTTGATGCTCTCCTGCTACACCATCAGCACTAGTAGCATCTTCTTTGAGAACAGAGGCAGGTATAAGAATTATCATTTTCCCTCTTGCTGATAAGGGAGGGAAGTGGAGAAAACCTGGACTCTATTCTGGGATCAGATACTTCATGATACTGGGCAGCAAACACTGAATTTTGAAGTACGGACCATCTGTTATCTCTTCAGCTGACAGCCTGCCATGAAAACAAATCAAAGTATCAGTAACTGGAGAGTAGGTTTGCATGGCCAGCATCCATGTCAGATGGCCTGCCGTCTTTCAAGTACAAGGAACATGGCTGCAGCTAACACAGCAGGGTCCACATGTCTCCTGACAAAGATTAGCTTTGATGAAACATTAATCTGGTGTTCACAACTTCCAGGTCCTCCTCCTGCTCCAGATATGGCAGTCCCTCTGACACCAGCCATCCATACTAGCTAGCCAAGACCAACCTGAGCAGAGTGCAGTGGGACCCTGGCATGCAAAGGAGGTGTACATACAGGGTTCACACCTGACCATTAGGTTTCGTGGCACCTCCTGTCTACCTAGGAAAGGAAAAAGGAAAAATGGCCTCAGAGAGCAGGGCGGAGAAATTACTAGAATGAAAAAATAATCCCCCAGGAGTCTTAGCTTATTTTGAAGAATGGTACAGTGGCCAGAATCTCTACCAGCATGAGATGTGCTTCTCCTGCAGGAGAAACTCTGGGGCTGGTGCCCTAGAAAGGGGCAGCCTGTGGTGATCATGGCAACATTTGCTGGCCCACTCCTGGATCTGGCCAGACAGCAGCCTTGCACAAGCATAGTTGCAGCAAATGGGTACAATCTTCCCCCATTTAAAAGACGGCCCCTGTTCCTACACCTGAGTTATAAACAATTCTTTCTTGCTCCCAAGAAATTGGCCTGACAGCACAGGCCTGGACAAGATCCACCCAGTATTCCCCTAAATGGTAGGGGCAGCACAGGCTCAGGAGTGCACCCAGTGACCACAGACTGTCACTGAGAGGCAGCTCAAAAACAGAGCTGCTCAAGAACTGAGGTGGACACCACATGGTGAAGTGGAAGGGGACCCCTTCCTAGAGTTGAGAGAGGCAGAAAAGATTGGGGTATTTGCAGAAGAGTCTATGGCTATATTTTTGTGAACAATTCTTCACCCAAGTGGCACCATGCAAATCCAGCAGCATTTGTTCCTTTCCAGAGAACCTCTCTGAGATCACAATAAGCGATACCCCACCCTCTTCCAGGGCAGGGAAGTAGAATTATTTGGGTGCTGTGTCTACCAAACTTGTACTATTTGGGAAAGGCACGTACCTAATAAAATTGTTCCGTACTAGTACTGTGCATGCAGTAGGAGGGAGTGTGGGACCCTTTAGTATGAAACTACTGGTTGCTATGCAGCTGTATGCCTCTGCAGCTATTGCTTCTCCTGCTGCAGTTGCTATAGGAGACTATCAGATGATGTGATGAAAGATTTCTCCCATCACTCACCAAGGCATATTGCCTGGCTTTGTGTATACTGCATATCAAGCATCTGATCCTAGCAAAAATCTATCCCTGCTTTCTTCCTGCTCCCCCACTGGAAACCATGGAAACCAAACTGACTTGATTCTGCCATGGACAAAGAATAGAGGGGTAGCCCAGAGATGAGGCCCTTGTCACCTCCACTGAGCTAATCCCATTCTTTGCCAGGAACACACAGCCTATAGGAAAGAGTTAAGGTTTTATTTAATCACAGCTGCAACCTGATTATATTAGTATTCTGATTTAAGATAGCATTTAATAATATTCTTCAATATGTCACTTGCTTATATACTCACTGTCATCATACCAGGCATCCCCAGCTATGAGGGAGTGACACATGGACTAAGACCACTCAGATCCATTGCACTCCTTGAAGTTTTCAAGGCAATGTTTGTTTTTTAAATACCCAGGTGCTGAGTTGACCCACATACACATCTCCTGGCTCTTTCATTATTTTGCCCAAGGGTTGCAAGGCTGGTACTTTCCAACTCATGGAACTATTTGTTGAGCTGAAACATCTTCACGGTTGTAGGTAGGCACACACAACTAGTTTTCCTCACTGAAATGAGGGCACTCCATCTGTCTGGTCTACAATAAACTAGTTTTGTAGCCTTGCATGCAATTTCTGGCATTTAAGTGAATAATGCAAATCCCTTCCTTACATGCACTCTGTGTGAGAGGTCACTGGGTAGTCTCAGCCCTTTGTGGCATCCCTAGCCTCTTTTTCCCCTTGCAGCACATTGGGCCAAGAAGAGGCCTACCTGAAAAATGGGACCCTAAAAAGGAGGCACTGGATTCCAGATTGGTGTGCCAGGGACCAAATCTCTGTATTATAATTCAATCCGAGTAGTTAACTGAAGAACTGAGGATCCATGCTCAGCTACACCAAAACATGGGCTGCAATCTTGAACCTGTCTGTGCCCATCTTAAATATTTATAATTTTTCAGTTACTCACCCATGTGCAACCACTATATCCCCCCTTTGCTGAGCTAACTCTTTAGGTGGCAAGAGAGACAAAAACTGGTACCCAAATCTTTGTTCAAACCCTCATTTTTATGGGAGTTCTTCACAAAGAGAGACAATGGTTGCCATCTCCTCGGTGCACATAGCCCTCTGTTGTCCTTTGACTGTGAAAAATAAGGAGGTCTCCTCCCTTCAGTTGACATTGCAGGAAGGAAAAAAAGATGTTTTTCTATTACAGTGCTAGTGTTGTGTTTGATGTGGCCCCAGGTGACGTTTAAACATGGAAGAGAGGATGCAGTGTCAAGGTCAGCTGGGATAGAGCTGAAAGACTGCCAGAATGAAGACGGCAGGGTGACATGGCATTGTCCATACTGCCTACTATGCCCAGGCATAGCTGATGACTGTGCCAGCTGGAGCAGCTAAACACCTGCCACACAGGCTTATTAAACGTTAACCAGCCTGGAGAATCCTGTATTGCTATTAGATTATGTGCTTGGCACGATTTAGTTCATGTTGTGTCAATACACATAACCCTAGAGTCCACGGCCATGTCATCACTCTGGCCAGAAGATTACAAAAGAGACAGTAGAGTGGTCCTGTTAAGTAAAAATATCTTTCCGCAGAGACAGAATGAAAATGCTATGCAATTATCCTACATAATACAAATAGATTGACTTAATAAAGGGTATAAAAATGTTGGCATGGTTGAAGCAAAAACACATAGCATCAGTGTCCTGTTCTTGGTCACATTAATCCTAGTTGCAAGAAGCAGTTAATTTTTAGCAGAGGAGACAAATAAGGGCACATCAAAGAGCAGCAATGGCTGGCTGCTCCCTTAAGGACAGAGAGCCAAGAATCAAGAGCAACAGCAAAGCTGAGAGGGCAAGGGGCTCACCAGACAGAAGCCAGTCCCACAGCAAGGCAGGGTTGATAGTGGCTAGGTTCAATCAAGGGTCTAGATCCTCAGGCAAGTTCACGGTGATGAGGCAGGTCCTGGGACAAGCCAGGAGGTTAGTCAGCAGGACAGGGTCTGTGAGCCAGGGCTGCACTAGGGACCAGCACGCCAATGATTTAATTTAGGCAGGACTGAACATCTGAGCTTACACAGAGCTCCTAGGCCTTGCTACAGGGTGATTAGGTGAAGGTCCCAGGTAACACTGAGTTAGGGTCTTACAACCCCCAGAACCAAGACAGGGAAGATTGTGTCTAGCCAGCAAGCAGAGAAGCAGAGAGCAGGCAGAAACCACACAGTCTGCACAGTCATCCACAGTTAGAAGGACTTCAAAAAGAGGACAAAGATGTACAGAAGAAACAGTAACAAGATTTCCCTGCAGAATCTGGTCAAAAGATAGTATGGGAAAGGAATATTACACTGAACAAGTCTTTCTACCAGTGAATTAAATATGCCTGGTAACATTTCCAGGCACTGAGGCCAGTTGGCATGGGATAGCCTGTGTCTGTGCTTGTAAGCTGCCTTGGCTTTTAAGTATCAAACCATATCCAGCCCATAAAATTCCCTATGCAGGATATAGAAGGTAGGACAGCACTTTGGGCATTTCGGGTGCTTTAGCTATCTAGCAGAAAGAAAGCTATTTTTTTCCTGTCCCAAGGATGTCAAGTGTCATGAAAATAGTTGGCACGTAGGAAACTAGCTAATAAACCCTTATGACAAAAAGATGCTTGCATCTCCTGTCCAGGAGAGTGTTTGTCCACCAGAGTGACTTACCATTCTGCATTTCAGAAGTGGGACATGTTAAGAGTTTTAGGAGCATTGAGAGCTCCCTCTCACTCTGTCCGAACTCTTGCAAAAGTCTCTGCAGTATGTGTGCTAACAAATCCTGAGCTATCACAGGCTGAAAATTAGTTCATTCTGGGACATCCTCAACGTTGCTGAGTCTTTGGGCTGTGGAGTGCTACCCAATCAGACTGTGATTGCATT
>NW_009952435.1:970162-972306 GCF_000747805.2 Chaetura pelagica
TTCCTGCCAAGGAGAGACCTCCAAACCTGAGACCAGATCACAGAAAACACATAATTATTTTTCACTTTTCTTAGGCCACGTAGGATTTTCCATATCTGTGTCATCCCCTTCTGTTACTTTTTTTTTTTTTTTCAGGCTGGAAAATTCCATGTAATTTCTGTTCAGTAAAAGCAAATATACTGGGATCACTCCTGTTTCTTCCTCTATGCCTAGAAGTTATGACTCATCTTTTAAAGACTGTGCCATCAAAACTATACACAATATTCTGGGATGAACTGATGATTTGCACAGTAGAATAAGGTTTTTGGTTATGTTCTCTAATTCCAAATTTACTTTTTTTGGGGAGGGTTCTTTCTTCAGCACTAGTGTTCACCAAGAATGATTGTTAGTACCTCCAAAATTCCTTTCATCAGCAGCAATAACTCATCATTATACAGGGACAGACAGGATTGTTTCCTGCTGCCTTTCCTGGAACATTGAACTACTTCTGCCATTTTATCACACAGTCATTTAAAATTCTAGTATCTTTTCCAAATCTTTGTGATCAGCTTTAGTTTTGTCTACTTTGAAGAATTTTGACTTCTCACTATTCAACAACTTAACTAGAATATTTATGAATATATTGAGCATGCACCCCAGGATATATTCCTGTTAATACAGGAGATCTGTTGTAAGAACTGGCCACTTAGCCTCATCCTTTCTTTTCTCTCTTTTAATGACCAATTTAATTTTAATTTTATTTTTTTAAAATTATTTTTAATGAGGGTATGATGAGACACCTTGACTGGATTTTTTTTTTTTTTTAAATTCAAATACATTTATCCACTTCTTTGTTAACCACATGAAAGACATACTTCCTTGGCTTGTGCCCAGGAGCACTTTTCAAGATTCTGCATAGCATTTACCACTGTCTATTTCTCTGAGAGCAAAGTAGATTTAAGCAACAGATTATACACTACACTTAGCTGTTTGGCAATCTGTTTTCTAATCTGGCTACAACCCACTGATTTTGAAATTTTTACTGGTGGTTTTAACTGTAAGGGAAGTTAGGGTTGGAAGGGACCTCCAAAGATCATCTAGTACACCCCCCCTGTAGTGACCACATCTTCAACTAGACCAGGTTGCTCAGAGCCCTGTTCAACCTAGCATTGAATGCTTCCAGGGATGGGGCATCTACGAGCTCTCAGGGCAACCTGTTCCAGTGTTTCACCACCCTCATCATAAAAATTTCTTCCTTTTATCTAGTTTAGACATGCCCTCTTTCAGTTTAAAATGGTAACCTATTGTTCTATTGCTACAGGCCTCTACTAAAACGTTGGTCTCCATCTTCATACTGAAAGGCTTCTATAAGGTTTCTCCAGAGCCTTCAGTTCTCCAGGCTGAACAACTCCAGCTCCATTAGCTGTTCTTTGTAGAAGAGGTGTTCCACCCCTCTGATAATTTCTGTGACCCTCCAACAGGTCCAGGTCTCTCCTGTGCTGACAAGTCCAGAACTGAATGAAGTACATGAGGTAGTGTATCAAAGAGTAGAGTGGGAAAATCACCTCCATAGAACTGTTGGCCAAACTCTGTTGGATGCAGCCCAGGAAACAGCTGGCTTTCTGTGCTGCGAGCACAGCTAGCGCAGCTTCCCCAGCTCCAGCTTGAGGTGCACAACCACAGGACAGCTCTGTGGATCCAGGGCCCTCTCCTTCCCTCTTCTTCGGGGCTCGGTGGGGAGGACATGACACTTCTTGGCCAAGGGTGGTGGCGGGGGATGGCAAAGAAGGGCCCCCACAACCCTTGCTAATCAACAGAAGAACCATTTATTAGTGGGAGGGGCTGCAGGTGAGCCCGTGGGGAGCCCAGAGGGTTTGTTTTCAGCCAGATGTGACTCTCCCGGTGAGCCCAGGCTGCTGTGAGCAGGGCTGCGCTGTCTCAGTGCGGGGCCTCACGCCCGGGCTCAGCAGGCAGACACGCCCGGGCCCCGCGCTGTGACCCTGTGCCCACAGCTGGGGCTGGTGGCACCGGGGGTGTGAGCACGGGACGTGGCTCTCGGGGTCCGGGGGGATGTTCCTGCTCTGCTGCCCCTTCCCCAGGCCCCGGGAGGTGCCTCCCTCTCCGGCAGCCGCAGGAGGCGTCCCCGTGCCCCCCGCCAAGGGGGA
>NW_009952435.1:972383-981373 GCF_000747805.2 Chaetura pelagica
TGGCCCCCCCCCCCGGGCTGGGCCCCCCCCCCCCACCTGGCTGCTCCAGCTCCTCTTCCTTCCAGCCACACTTGGCATCCAGGGCCTTGGGCTGGAGGGAGAACCGTGGCCCGGCTGCAGGGCCCTGCTTTGGTAGGGCTGGTGTGAGCAGGAGGCCATTGTGGTGGTGACTGTGACTCTGGCCGATGTGTGAGGCCAAATATGGTGGGTTTGGGCAGGGAGGGCCATGGCCTGGAAGATGCCCAGATATGGGAAGAGGAAGGTCATGGGGGCTGAGGGCCCCTTTCCTGGTGCTCATTCCCACCTGCCGTGTTGCTTGTCTGAGAGAAAGGCTGCTCCTGGGTACAGGGACCACCCTCCACCTCCTGTCATGAGCCCTGAGCTCCAGCCCCCTTCTCAACTCATGTCTGGGGTTTCCTTGATGTGACAATGGCAACCAAGTTCCAGGAATGTTGGCAGTCCTCAGTGACCCTCGTCATGGACCTGGTGCCCTGCAAGTGGAGCAGCTGCCTGTGCTCAGCAGTGGCTGAGAGGGGGGAAAAGCATCCAGACATCCCTCAGATGGGACAGGGAGGCCCAGCTGGCCTGTGCAAGGTCTCCATTCATGATGATGATGAGAAGCCCTGGCATCCTTTGGGCTGCCGTGCCCCTGTGAGGCAGGGAGCGTGTGGGAGGCCACTGAGGGAGCTTCCTGGAGCCTGGAAGGAGGGTTGGGTTCAGTCTGAGGTGCACCATTGCTCTGTTCACTAGTATGAAGGACAAAGCTTCCTACTGCTTTTGCCAACTCTTGCTTACCTGTTCCGAGAATGAGCTCTCTCTCATCTTGTTGGAAGCATCACGGGCATCACAGGCAGCTCCTGAACTAGAGCCTTCCAGCAGGTGTCCAGGAAGAAGTTCTTACCCTTCTCAGACATCTGCCCAGAAGATCACTGGAGGCAGACAAAGGAAAAAAAAAAAGAAGCTGTGGGAAGGCCCCATCCCTGGAAGTGCTGAAAGGCAAACAGGTCGGATGGGGTTTGAGCAACCAGGTCTAGTGGGAAGTGTCCCTGCCCATGGCAGGGGGGGTTGAACTATGTGATCTTCAAGGTCCCTTCCAAGCCAAACCATTCTGTGATTTTATGATTTCCAGCTCATGTGTAGCTTTTTATACACAAGCATCCCCAAGCCCTTCTTGGCAGGGCTTCTCTCAATCCCTTCATAGCCCAGCCTGTATTGACACCAGCGATTGCCTCAACCCAGGTGCAGGACATTACACTTGGATAGATGACAAGCATTTTTAAGATTTTCTGCTGCTTTGATTATGAACCACAAAAAAATCTTGTGAAAATATCTTTTAATCCCAGATTATTTTAAAGAGAGATATCAAGTAATGTTTTATTCCCAGATAAGCAGGTCAATGATTCATACATGCTGGTTTCACAGCAGTAAACCACTGCTTTGAATTAATTGTAGACTTTCTGCTTTTTTCTACCACCACAAATTCTTTACTGTAAAATTATTTTTTCCTTTTTTGATTTTGTGCAAATAATCTATTTACTTCCTCAGTTTCCTAATTTGTAGAAGGGATATCTACATCAGAAGGTCTACATTCATCTCATGCTATAGGCTCAATCACTATTTCTTACAAGTCCTTCAGATATTCCAGCAAGGGCCTCCAGAAAGAAATTTATAAAATACGTCAGTAAGTCAGGGTGCATATTTGTCTCATGTACTCTGCTCTTCAAGGGGATTTAGTATTTAATCAAATTCATATTTTGTTGCCAAAGGGGCATTATGAGAGTAAATTGCTCCCATCATAAATTAAGCATGTTGGTAGAACTTTGTCTTTATTTCAACTGCGTTGACATAATT
The DNA here is from genome assembly GCF_000747805.2 of Chaetura pelagica. Taxonomy (NCBI): domain Eukaryota; kingdom Metazoa; phylum Chordata; class Aves; order Apodiformes; family Apodidae; genus Chaetura; species Chaetura pelagica. Next base: position 974,235 of record NW_009952435.1, read on the forward strand.
TCAGGCAAGTTTCTATTTCTTTTAAAATAAATTCTTAAGAGTCTTATGATCCTCATCACCAAGTCTGTCTGTTCTTATTGGTGTAGTGAAAAACTAGAAGTAAATGTTAAGTACAAAACAGGGTAGAGACGAGTAATCTTTGAGTCTAAGCTGTAAACAGAGGCTTAAATACTCAGGTGTAGCTCCCATAATATGAGTTCATATTGAGTATAGGAAATAATGAGCTATAAAAGCTCCTGGGTCCAGAATCACTAGCACATTAGATGTGCATCCCCCCACACTGGAGTAGTGGGAGCTGTTTTCCCAGCTAAAGTGGGAAAATAGCTGTGCAAAAACATGAGTGTAGAATACTTAGTCCTAAGAACTAAGTTGCATTACAGGTGGGTTAATAAATAGACTGCTTGCTTAGATGGAAAGGTCACAGCAACATAGTTTATTAAAGAACAATAAAATATTTTATATTTTTATTTTTAATACAAGGGGTTGTTCTTTTTGGCTGGCAATGACGTGCAGGCTAAGCTGTAATTATAAAGTAACCATGGTAATAAAATAATACGTGCTAATGTGGGCTTAAGAAAAACAATTTGGTTAACTAATTTTACTGAATGTATTAACTGAGGCCTCAAGTGAAACTAAGGTGCAGCTCCTTCTCTATTTTCCTATTATAGTATTTGTAGAAATTAATCTCTCCTGCTTCCACCGGGTTAAGTCAAGATGAAGGATGTGGGCTACTGCTTTGATATTAGCAATAAAAGTTGTGTTGCAGAGTGTTTCATTTTACATCAAGAGGGTACTTCTCAAGCTGCCATGGTACACGTTGTGGAGTGGTGTCACAATATGAGGACCGTATTCCTTTGGGATGAAGCTAAACCAAAGGTGTTCTTTCAGCAGCACACCCAATATGCTCCAACTCCGCATGACCATTCAATCCATGAGACCAGGACAAGGCTTGATCAAAATAAACCTCCCTGAAAAATACGTAGTCTGGACATTTGTTTCTCAGCATTAGGTGTTTCACTCTACATCTCTGTACTATTCTTTAATGCAGACGTAGTAAAAATATGTTAACTCTGATTCGTGATACCTACAAACTTTTGGCTTTCTGCAATGATTTTAGTGTTGGATCAGAAATTTAACCCCAGAAGTGTGAGCCAATCCTGCCCATTTATAACAAAGTGTGATGGTTGGCATAACCACAGTGGTCTTTAATATAATCTCGACTGTTTTTAACTCGTCAGTCTCATAGATTTCTTTCCTGTATATCTTTGAGGTCTGTTGTTGGTGTCTTATACCTCAGTCTAACGCAGATGTTCCCATGCCCAGTAGAAGAGAGTACAAAGCAGGAGGTGCAGTATTGTAGTTTAATTTGTGGCACTAATTATACAGAATGTAAGAACGGGAATAAAGGCCTTGCAGGCAGAAGATAAAATGTTAAGTGCAGAAAACAGAAACAAACAAAATTCCAGGACTGCTTTCTCCTGTGTAATTTGAGCACAAATACCTCATAGTCATGAGCTAAAATGATTCCATAGTTCATGGGAATGGGACCATCAGAGGCTTCCCAATCTTGACGTATTAATGTTGGGTCAAACTGATATGGGTATTTCTTAAATTATACCTCCTGAAGAAACTCAAAAAAGCCCCACAACAAACCGAAAACTAACAACAACAAAAAACAGGAAAAAAGGAAAAAAAAAAAGTGCCAGACCACTGAAGGAAAATCCAACAGTAGAAATAGTGCTTTCATTAGAAAAATTAGAAAAATTTGGAATGACAGAAGTTGGACAACACCTACAGCTGCTATGATGCTAAGTAATCTGATGGATTACAGATGCATAGAAGCATTGAGTCCTCACTGATTATGACTGTAGAATTTTGAACCCACAATTCAATTACAACTTAAAATCATTATATCAGACAATGCAATGGAAAGCTTTTGATCTTTTTAATCATCAGCTATTAAAATTTTATGTGGCAATTCTCATGGAATACAGTGATATGACTTAAGAACTGGTACAAACCCATCATTTATTCCTGTCTTAGAAGTTATTTAACCTGTAGCATTTCCTCCCTTATGATGGCAAATAGTTTTTATTGATCCTGTTATCATAAAATATTAACCTTTTCATGCTGTAAAGTTTTCAGATTAAGAACTCATATCTTTAAGTCATACTATCATCTTCTTTGTGTCCTCAGGAGAAACACAGGTGAATAGGTAGGACAAATTATATTGATTAATATTACAGCTAATAATGTCAGTTTTTACAGCTGTGTTTTATGCCAGTCTATAATCTTCTTTTAATTTGTTGCCTAATTTTTAATTTACCAGTTCCTCTATCCACACTCCATTTCTCATCTCTTCTTCTCCTGTTTATCTTCAGACTTCCACACAGATTGTTTTTGTGGAGAAGCTGGGTAGGACAGGGGCTTGCATTGGCTTGTTGCATCATACTTTGCCCTTCCAGTTCACTTCTTACTTCTTACATATACTTCAAATCAGTATGGGAACAAAGATTGTACTCACATCCTTAAGGAAGCATGTGTTGTTAACTTAGTGGTAGCCCAATCTGAAGACACACAAACATTGGGAGGTCTCCTCATTCCATTGTATATCAAAAGCCTTATCCAACAGGAGAGAAGAAGCAAAAAAAAAGGTCTAATGAGGAACTGCAGAAATAAATGATATTTCAGGATCTGGAAACTAAAGAACTAGGGTAGTATCTGGCTCAATACTGCACTGATAAAAGCAGGTTGCATATACCAGTAACCACAAAGCACTAAACAAAAAGCTATGTATTTAAAATGGAAGCACCTAAATGCAGGGCGGAAAGGAGAACAAATCTCTTTTCAAAAGGCAAAAGCATTTCCTGTCTCCTTTCATTTGGACAGTAACGCACTAATCGCAGAGTGAAATAGATTCAAGCTTGCAATATCAAACAGTTCATCATTATGACAAAGAAGGATTGAAATCAGAGATAATTCAAGAGATGAGCAAGACAAAGCATTAAAAATCTAAATGACCGACAGAAAAATTAAATACAACTTAGCTCAGTGATGCCTGAGCATAATAGCTCTCTACAAACTTAGAAACTGAAGGACTGGAGGACTGGAAGAATCACATGAGAATATTGGGCAGCAATTCCCCCATGACATCCTTTATATGAGAGTCTCACCTCCTAAAGGAAGTTTATATGAAAAATGATGAGCAAAAATGTGATGCAACGTTGCTTGACAATCTTGAGGAGCCACAAGACAGAAAGTTGAGGGCAATGTCTTTGGCAGAGAACAGTAATGATCTAAGATGGGCCCTTGAAGAAGAAGATATGGGACTGCAATTTGCTCAGCAGGTAAAATTAATCCAGTGCTATGTGCTCTAATAGGGATGAGTACAGGATTGTTCCTGCACTACATGCTACTATTCTGTACTTACCCTGTGCTATGTAAATGCACATCTCATCTTTGGTGGAGCTTTTATTTTTCCCTATAGTCTCAAGCACAGTACCACACAGGAAATCCCAAGGCCACTTTTTCCTATCCGAGATGTAAATTTACCTACCAGAAGAAGGAAGGATATCTTTCTCTCAAAAAATGACAAGTGTTGCTGATTATGCTCATACTTCTTGCCCACTGTACCCAGCATGATCTGTTTCCCAAAGCACTAAGCCTCTCTAGTCTGTGTGGCTCTACATCCCCTCCTGCCAGATTTCCCTATCTGGGCAACACAGAGAGAAATACTGGTGAGAGCTGAGATACATTTAGCAAAGCTTTCTGCCCAGCTCTAGCACAGCCTTCCTGCCATATTCCCAATTTGTCCTATCTAATTAAGATACTCAGTCTTGTTCTGTATCTGGTAATAAATAAAAAGAGTATATTTTCTTTTTATTAGGCATTCCACTGTGTTTCACAATAACCAGAGGAAAAATATTGGAAAAACAGTAATTATATTCAAAGGTGTTCTGTCAATAATCACAGACTCACAGAATAGTCATGGTTGGAAAGGACTTCAGAGATAATTGAATCCAAACATAATATAAACACATAACTGTAGCTTCAAAAGAGTAAGACCCCTCATTTAATTGCACTCCCTTGATCTGTAACAAAACTCAAAGGTTATTTTGCAAGATCTCTGACCATCACTGTATCAGTGGGACTGAATATCTCTGACTACAACAGCTGACTGGAGGTAGCAACACGATATCTTGTGCCTTAATAACACAAACCTGCATATAGCCATGCAACTGGCAGAGTTACAAACTGGGAAAGACTGGTACATAATTTTGCTTTCTCAGCTCTGTTCCCTCTTTGTGAGAGTGGGATGCTCTGCCATCTCTTCCTCATAAATAGTTCAGGTTGACCTTAACATTTTAGCCTCTTACCAGGGTAAACATTTCTTTTAAAGGGTAAAAACCTTAGATGTGTTCTGATGATTTTTTAATAAAACTCCAGCTTGACCCTGGCTTTCATAAAACACATAATTTTAAGCAAATTATGAAAAAGGGGGTGGGGGAAATACTCTTTAAAGCATTTAAACACCAAAGCTTGATGGAGTTTGTTAAATACTATACTAAACAAAAATGGAAAGAAACTGCTAATCCAGAAGCTTCGCTTTTATGCATATAAGATTCTGAGTAATCAGATCTACCTTTTCCTTCAGCAGTTAATTGTTATAACCTTTGAAAATGTTTCTATGGAAATGTTTCCTGCACCTCCACTTTTTGTACCAAAAGGTCACTTAACAGAGGCTTTTCTTTACTCTTAAGCTCTCTAGCTCTCTAGCTCATCCCAGAATTGTATTTGGTTGCATGCCTTCCTGTCTCAAACATGCATTCAGAATAACAAGTTATTCTTCTGAATCTTCCAGGTCTGTAATTGGGAGATTGACACACAAACAATTACTTGTGCCAAAGAGCAGAAAATCACATTCATTACATTGCTTTCTTTTGCCTTTGTGATTCCTGCCTATGTAAGAGTGGCACTAGCACACTGAGTTTTAAATTGGCACTCTTGCATAGTTCTTACTCATCCACAACTGTGTGCATATTTAAGTGCTTTTTAAACAAATATACTAAAATTAGGCCAATTCAAAGACCACTCTCCCAAAGTTGTCTGCACATACTGTACTCAAAAAAACCAAAACAGAAACCAGCAAGAGGGCTATGACCACCTGATGGTTAGCCAGAAATTTCTCTCTTTGGCAAGTTATTCACATCCAGAATACCATAATAATTGTCAACCTGTACTGAGGCAAAACACATCAGAATACATTTGTGTCATGCATTCTGAAAACATCCCAGAACTTCTACCATTGCCTGGAACCCCCTGAATAATAACTGGCAAATGTTTTTCAAAAACCATCACATCCTTTACCTCGTTTTGATCAGACCATCATGTACCTCTGTTTTGCCCCTGCATCTGTGTAGTCCCCATTGGACATAAAGTGAACTGCAGAAGAGGTTATTGCCTGCATTGTTCACACCTAAAATGATAGCTCTGCATGCCCACAGCCCATGTTCCTTAACTGTATGCCTTTGAGTATATCCTCCCTTCCTAATCTCAAATTCATCATGTTCATGCCACACACATTCTGGGCAGAGCCCTTTTGGACCTTAGGTTTACTATTGAACAGAAACTCACATTTCCCCTTTTTAGCTCTGTTGTGAACTATTGTGTTATAGACTCAGTCCAGGACACAAATACTAATGAGGGAAAATGGAAAGCATATCACAGATACCAAAATCACTGAAAATCCAAAGTTTACACCTAGCTGACTAAGATTCTGCAAACAGTTATCTAATGGAAATAATCACAGATTTAGAAATGAATGCTTTGAACTGGAGAAGTACTGTAGAGATTCCTGGTCTGCTTGAAAGAGAGCTCCCAGTAAAGACGTCCAGCTCAACTCCCTCTCCAGAGGGCTGTTGGTCACAGACAAATAAATATGTCAAATACGGAAAGAAGTCTCAGTATCCATCATATTTTAAATATAAGCTGCAGATTCATTATTCCACCAGCAGCTACACAAATATTTGAATCTGAACTCAACTTGCTGTCTGTGAGCTGTACAGACGACTGCTTAGGTGAAGGAATTTGCCATTTAAATATTACAGTTCAAGAATTATAACTGTGCCCTGGAGAATACAGATATGAGACATATTGACATCACCTAGAGAGACGGGGAAGTCTTCACTGCAAAGAGTGAGAAGTCTGTGTGTTTGAATGTACATACCACAGTCCATATATTCTGTTGAAATGCTGCATTGAAATATATTGACAAGAACATAGTGAGGAAATTTAGAAGCAAAAATGCTAACCAATACAAATTACTTGTGTTCATGTTTGAGCTATTGGCACATGTTAAATTATCTGAGTGAGCAAGCATTTTTTGACTTATTCTAAGTAATTAACACCTGGAAATACAAGTTTTCTAATGACTCTGTATATTGAAGTTAAGAGTTTCAAAAGTTTAAATTTTCTGGACTGGTATTAAACTTAAATTAGTGATGTAGATGAAGAAATATTAGTTATCTGCACCATTGCTACTTTTGGCAAGGATTTTCTGAGAACAGAGGAGGCAAAACAATCGATCATTAAAATCCCTTGAGAAGTGTGATCATGTAAGTCCTCAAAATGTTCTCTGGTACAATTATCATTGAAAGGATAGGAGACCTATCAAACTGTGCAACACCTTATGTTGCTGCTGCGAAATTACTGTAATGAAAGTTAATCAGAAAATGTAATGAAATTCTGCACAGCACAGCCTAACTGTCTTGCAAAGCATTGATGCAGGCATCAGTTCACACATGGGCCAACTGAAGACCGTGAAGCGATGACACTGTGCTGAAAATAACGCAGAGATCATTAAGAGGTGGCATGCTTTTCATACAAATGAGAAAGTAATATACTTGCCTACAGCGTATCTTCTAATGGGAAAAAAAAGCACCCACTCATCATCATAAAAGGTACCTCTTGCCTTAGAATGTTAGCACTAGCAATCTCACTGTAGAAACAAACCCAGATCTCATTGTAGAAACACACCCATTTGGTGAGTTCAATTCCATATTCCCTCTATAAATAAAAGTAGGATCCTCTCGTGCTCTTTATGTTATACTGTGGGAAATGGTTCTTCTTCCCCACATAAG
>NW_009952435.1:981592-990435 GCF_000747805.2 Chaetura pelagica
ACTGGCGGGACAGGGGTCACGGGGGTATAAAAGGTGGCGAGTTGAGCAGGTGGAACGGGAGGCTGCTGGGACGTTCCTGCTTGGGAGACCCCCTGATACGGAGCCTGGTGCCGGGACCCTGCCTGCCCGCCCGGGGATCCGGGCTGAGCCTCAGTCAGCGGTGCCCGTGCCGGGCTCTGACCCTGCGTGCCGGGCTCTGAGCCCTGCAGCACCGGGGCCTTCCCGCAGCCCTCGGGGCTGGAGCCCCCACATTTTGCCTCTGGTTGCTGAGGAAACCAACCCACTGCCGCCCGAGGGGCTGCCCCCCTGAAACCACGGATTTAGAGACCCTGCTGTAGCTCCAGCCAAGGAGAGGAGCCGCTGCTGCCTGCTGGGAGGGTCACCCACTATCGCTGCCGCCTCTGCTGCTGGGGAAGCAGCTGCCCCGCCGCAGGAGGGTAACAGCTCCATGCTGCTCCATGCAGCTCCATGCAGCTCCATACAGCTCCTCTGGGAGAGGCAGCGCCGAGTGTGACCCTGGGTCTGATCCAGCAGCCCCTCCAGACTGGGGGGAAGTCACGGAAGCACCTGACAGCTGGTACCCCCTGGCATCAGCTCGTGACACGTACCCACTCCTCTCCTTCTAGTTAACAAAGGTATTTCTCAATACACAACCATAAGGGATGTACCCACCACATATTCTCTTTAAGCTACATTAAAACTGAATTTAGTAGGGTTAAGCTGAAAGTTTGGTCCAAATGTACTTGTGACCTGTTCCGATGAATGTTTTGTTTTTGCAGAATTATAGATAAATACATTTTTCCTTCCTCCTGATGTAATTAGGAGGATGTCTTAATTTTTTTGATTTTCTTCAGGTTTTACACAGCTCAATTAAAATCTACTGAGAAAAAAATTTGTATGTATGAGTAGTCCAGTGATCAGTTCAAAGGATATATGGGCAATTGGCTTCTAGTTTTTGCTTCAGTGAGTAACTTTGTATTTGATTACAAATATGTGCTGCTGCTAAGTTAAGGAGCTCTATTTCAAATCAAGTGAAAAAGGTTAACTCAAGCCAGGTCTTCTGTAACCAAGCTGAATCCTCCAACAGTTGACTGGCAGTGACCACCCTCAGACTGTTTTTGATGATGATGACAGGCTTAGGCACCACCTCTGGAACAATTCTCTTGTGTTGAGTCACCTGTATGAATTAGTGAGATGTGTCCCAAAAGTGTATTGGCCTTCCTTCCACAGAAGTGACCTTGCACAAGCCTGCCAACAAATGTATAGAGAGAGCAAGGAAGCCCTATTTCTTGAAGATCACATATATAAATCCTCCTAGTGAATCTAGACTTGTCTTCACCTCCAGAAACATATATTTAGAACATGTAATCTAGGGCTTATTTCATGAACTAAAGAGAAAGAGATTTCACTGGCATGATGTTATCTCTGATGAATTTGCTCCAAGATAGCTTTATTTAAGAATAATGCACTAGAATAGGGCACTCACTCATGTCTTTTATCTTCCTGATGTTCAAGCAGAGCCTTGGCTGTGTAAGCTCTTGTAATGAACACTTTAAGCTAAGCCTTCATCATCTGCTCTCCTTTATAATTACAAATGTAAAGGGAATCTCATTCTCAATAGTATCATTAAAATTCAACATATTAAAGAAAAGTCATAAATGCAGGCCATTTTATTCTTTCCAAGGGCACTCATCTGATGTGTTCCTTTTTACTGTTTTTGTCTCATCTAGGACTCAAAGGACAGAGCAGTGTTAAATGGTGCCAAAATATTTCCTTGACTGAGCTCTTGGGACTGTCTTTAAATCATAGATGACTCACATGAGCTTCTGAATCACATAAAAACCATGTACTGTAGCAATATTATTCTAGGCCAATAAAAATTTGCTTTCAAGAAATTTCATTGAATTTTTCTATATCAAATTTCCCAGCTTTATCTGTTATGGCATAAAAGTATTCATCAAGAATGTAACAATAAAAACAGGAGTCATACAAGCAAAAGATGCAAAAAAAAAATGAATCACAGAAGTAAATAAGTTTCCTTGAAGTATTGTAGTACCTAAAGTTATTATTTCCATCCTCTGGGTACTTGGAAACCTAGTCAATTATGGTTTCTTGCATCCTGCACTAACCCAGCAACTTGCAGAGCAGTCTAACCATCCTTTCCATCAGCACAGAATATTCACAAAACTTGGCAAGTGCCTCCTACAGTATCAAACAGCCATAAACGTTTGTTATCAGATGTACATCAAAGACAAAGATGAGTCAACAAGCAACAAACTGCTAGAACTGTAGGGGAAGAGTCCTTTCAGCAGCACTGATGAAAAAGATTTTGTTCAATAAACAAGGAAACTCTCAGTAGTTAGTTCCCAGTATATTCAGGAAAAGTTTGTTTTGAACTGTCTTTACTGATAAATAAAGTACAGGACAGAAGTGATTCTATCATCAGTTTCTCTTGCTAGTGGAAACTCAACACAGGACTGTGAATATTAGTTAGTCCGTGGCTCTGCAAAAGCCATCTGAAAGACCCTTTCCCTGACTTCTACATCCTAAGAGATGCAGTTCTTTTTCTACTGTTCAAGTACACAGACAGATAAGATTCCTTTGCATAAAGGACATAATTGATATTTTGAGTGAGAAGAGTTATACTTGTTATTAAATTACTACTATTTTCACATGTAAACAAAGAAGATGTCATGTTATAAATTATTCAACAGCTGTTAAATAGAAACATTAGGACTCAGAGAGGTTTTAACTTGCCAAGATTTGGAGTCTGATTTGTTCCCAAATGCAGAAGAAGCATAAAAATTGTATTTGAAATTAATTCAGATATAAAAATGTTCAAACAAAATACTAATCTTAGGTTTCTATCTCATACTCCACAGTAGTTTCTTGACTCTTTCTGCATTTCATATTTAGCTTTACTTCTTTTCTATAGTTCTTGGTATTTAATATTAAATATTCTTGTGTGAGCCAGCTCAGGCAGGATGCAGGAACAGACACAAAACCACGGATGAAATGGAAAGAATAAATTTATTTTTGTTACCTTGCCAACCGTGGGATCCCTGACGTGGCACTGGGGCACTGAGGCACAGGCACACAAGCAGCAATGCAGGCACTATGGAGCTTGGACCTTGCTAGAGGATCACTGGACTTGCTTTTTTCACCCGTGTTTCAAGGATTCATGCAGGTGCGGTTTATCACTGTGCTTTGATCTCTCTCACAGCAGGGCAGGAATCTCAAGCATGGTCAATAGGGTGTCCTTAAGTCTATCAGAGTCCTATGTTATTTAAACACAGATGCTGCAAGACACTTGAGCGTGTTTACAATCCTCCTCAACAATTTTCCTTTATTTCCCCACAGTTCTTAATTCAATCATTTCTCTAATATTTAGACTCCTGGAATTATTCCAGCTGCTTTGTAGGCCCATGTTTCCATTAGAACTGATCATTCCTGATATAAGCACATTCCTCTAACCAAACTGAGACATATCAAATGCCAATAATAGCCTGAATATGATCTATTATCTCTTTAGTCACAGCAAGTATTTTCTAGTCTGTTACTCAATATTTATTCATTTTTTATGTCAGTGTGTTAGGGTAAGTAGCAAAATGTCTGGTATAATTCTAAATTTTCTTGCAAGATTAAAAGACAAGAGATGAATGCAACTCCTGGTTTTCTGCCTTGTAACCTGAGGACCTCCCTCATATAAAACACATTGAAGCTAGATGAAACTTAACTTTAAAATTCTTCTCACAGCAGGGCTTGGGACAAGATGAATTTCAGAGATGCCCTCCCAGTGGAAAAAAGTAATTCTAATGTGATGCCCAAAGCTATGCTGATAAAATACATCAATCAACACCAGCAGGAGCAGATAGTTCTCAGATCTTGCTCCTGCCCACCCAGCTGCCTTGATAGAAACTACCTCCCATCCAGAAGTGTTATGTTAATCTAGCCTTTAAAAGATCTGGAAGTAGCTCAGGACCGTCACTTTGCTCACACTCATACAAAGTCTCTTGCCAATTGCTCTCCTGTCCTACCAGGTGGTTACATTGATTGAGAAGTTCATAGAATGCATCGAAGGGCACATTGAGAGGTCATATATTCCTCCATTGCCAGTCTCTCCAAGCTGGGTGAATTTAGATGAGGTTGCTCAGGCCCTTGTCTAGTTGTATTTTGAATATTTTCAAACATGGAGACTCCACATCACCTTTGCAGAACCTGTTCAAATGTGTGTTTGAGTTTTTGACCCAGTATTTTGAATATTTTCAAACATCACCTTTGCAGAACATGTTCAAATGTGTGTTTGAGTTTTTGACCCAGGCAAACTGGAACCATAGGCAGGTTCTTGCGTAGTCTGATCAGTACTTTGTGCAGGATGTGGTCCTTTTGTCCAATTCTTGTTTGTTGTAAAATGCTTGTACCTTGCTATAAATGAATGGAAATTTCAAAGGTCCAGTCTTTTAGACTTCATCATATATATATGATCCTTACTTATCCAGGCCAAGGCAGAAACAGCACTGCCTACACCACAGCGTAAAATTTTACGTTTACTCAACATCTCAGCACAGCCATTTCCTTTGCTCCTGTCCCTGAATCTAAACCATGCTGATACATGAAAGCCTATTCTTAATCAAAGCTACAGAAATGTATGGAAAAGGTAAACAATACATTTTCATTTTTTGGAGTTAGTGCAACCATGTTATTGGAAGGATTGTACTTGAATGTGATGAAAGAAAAAGAAGATCTGAATTATTAAAACTTTCCCAGTTGTGAGTTGGGATATTTTAGCAAATGCAGAACTTTAGTTGCAGCATATATAGAACCTGCAATCTTATCGGGGAGATGACTAGTAAATTTCAAATGCTTTTAAGTTCAGTTAGCAACTGAGCAGCTGTCTTCTCATTTGTAATCTTGAAGTTTGACACCTGAGATCTACTGATATATTGTATCTGGCCTTTTCTGTATCTTCATATTATTGCAGTTTCCACTGAAGATGATGATAATTGCCCATATAACCACATTAAATTCCTGCTAGCAGCCTTTTAATTCTCATGTTCAGTAAACCAATCTCCAGGAAAAGGCAAAAGGGACTCAATAAGATTTAATTTTGCCCATGTTTATTCCTACTGAAAATTATGACTCAGTGGGAGAAGAGGAGGCCAATATGTAGCATTGAATGATTCATTACAAATATTTCAGAACTCAGATAGCAGTTACCATTTAAGCTTTTATAAATGAGTTTCCTGGAGACAATCCCATGGTTCATATCTTCCAGTGTGGGCAGACTCAATTTCACCCAAAAGTGGGCAACAGCAACTTCATGCAAGGCTTATAGTCTTCCAAATTTCCACCTTCCTGTGAGATAATCTCAAGTAATTTTGAATTCATGTCCATTTTCCCCAAGCTTTTAGAACTGGCAAATAAAGACTTTTTATTATTTGTGTCTTGTAGATGCAACACAATTCCCAGACAATTTAGTGGTAGGGTGTTAGACAAAGATCTTGAGAACTAAGAGAAGGTAGTATATTTTTATTAGACTAACTTGCATAGACAGAACAAATAGGAAAATCTTAATACACAGAAACTTTCTGTATTGAGCAGAAGAAACATCTTAAAGCTGAACAGAAAGTTGAGTTCTTCCTCTTGTGCAAACCAAAAAATAAGTGTATCCTTATGCCTGATAATTTTGCTATTACTGCTGAAACTTTTCTGTCTGAATTTCACTCAACCAAAAGGAGACCTCTTCCAGATGTTTACATATTGTACCAGTTAAAATCTGCAGCAGCTGAAACACAGCAGTGATGGGGGACTTTCATTTAAAAGGAAAAACTGAAACAGAAATGTTTTATCTTGGATCACAAAAAATGTAGTTGAGGTGCAATCTCAATACCAATAAGCATAATAATGGCACAGGTACCACCTGCACTTTCTTCACAAATACCAAGCTGTAGGTGGTAACCTTCTTACTAGCACCTGCTGGCAGGGACCTGGCAGCTGTTTCTTCTAATCATCAGTGTAATTTCAACATCCACACTATTCAACAAAGTTTTCTTGAAATAATGGGTCACTGTGGAGGGGTCCCAACAGTTCAGTACTCCCGCTTTGTCCCATCAGAGCTGAGCAATGCCTAATCCCTGATTACCAACACCATTCAGCATGAGCTTCCTACTGCCCAGATGTGCCTTCGGAGAAAAAAAAACAACCTGTGAAGAAATGTGTGGACAGCATGACATAGCTGTAGTTGAGAAACAACATGCTGACTGAGTAGTAGGAGAAAGAGCTACATCACTGGCTTGTAAGTCAGTCCAGTTGTCTGCAATTAGAGCCTATAGCTATTTCACCACAGGCCTGCAGCATCTCTTACACTAAGCTGGACTTGATGCACAGTGCCTTAGGTGCCTGAGCAATTTATATTGCTATGGCCTTCTAGCTGCTAGTCTGTAGCCTTCTTGACATTAATATTTTTTAACCCCTCACACAGCTGTCTGGGTGGTACTGCACTGATTCTGCTTATTAAAATCCTCAGCTACTCTGATAATCATATTCTATCCATACTGCTGATAAAATTCTGTTATATATATAAAAAAAGCTTTAATTGTATCTACAACTTATGATAGGAAAAGTCATGGTGGAGCTTGACAGTGGTGTCAGTAAAGCTGTGCTATTTACCCTGTCAACAAAAAAAGATGAAGAAAAAACTGGTGCACAGCAACTGGCTCAGGAGTGATCACTTCCTGGCATAAACCCCAATGACACTGCAGACTTAATTATATAAAAAAATAAAAATGTTTGTTGCAAATAATTTTATATGGTATATAATTTCTCTCAAAAAAATTACACTGCACAGAAAACTAAAATGCTTTCATCTGACTGTGTAAAAATACATTTTATAAAAAAGAGAAACCTGAATTATGAATGACTTAGGCTACCAGAAAAAAAACCACAAACAAATACAACAACAAAACAAAACAAAAAACCCCCACCAAACTATGGGAACTTAAAAGAGTTTAACTATGTTTTCCTGTAGTGTTTCTATTGAGATGAAGTATATAGGTTAGCATATGAATAACTCTCTCATTCTTTTGATAGGAAAAAAAAAAGTGTAGAAATCATATACCTTATTACCATACAATATGTCTGTGATCATGACTTCTAAAGCTGGAAGAAAATAGAAAAGAGACCTTTCTTAATTATGGCTTGGTGTTAATACAAAGGAACCAAAATTAGCAGGTGAAACAAACCATTTGAATTAATACACACTTGTCAAGCAAGAAGCAGGATGATGGCATGATTAGTCTCTCAGAGGAAGAATTTTTTTTTGTTCAGTGAAATCTGATATCTCAGTAAACCACCTAGCATAAAAACAGGAAATGAAGTTAAAAGAAATGCAAAGCTCTTCCATGCCTCTAATCTCTTCTCCCTACTCTAATAAATTATTATGCTTAATGTTATGGGAGTACACAGAGAAGAAAGTGAGCCCTACCTTGTCATCAGAGCTGACAGAACTGGAAAAAAAGTTTTCTTTTATTGTCAACATACAATGACAATTTTCATAGTATTACTACAGGTGTCAGCTCCCTATAAATACTTCTGTCCTATTATAGGTAAGCAATACTTAGAGAAAGAAGCCAATTGAATGAAAACCTATCCCTTGGTAAACAAACAAACAGTCAATGGAGTGCTGGCAAAGTCATGTAGCAGATTCTGGATGACAGATGTGTTGCAGTTCATTTGGATCTTTCGGATTTAAAGGACAATTTATTCTGTGTACCAATCTTTATTTCATTACCTCATTAGGTCAAAATCAAACAAAGGCTCAATACCCTTTCAATGGACTAGTCTGCTTTGATAATTCCCTAATTAATACCTTCATTAATTCACAAATTTATTTACTCACAAAGGCACTAACTCACAAATTCACTCTCTCATCTGGTGTACATCTCTTTACCCCGATGGCTCTTGTCCCACCGTACATCAGGTGTTAGCATGAGCTGCTTGCTGGGTCAAGACCTGTGCAGGACTCAAGTGAACACCCACAATCCACCACCTGGTATAGGCCAAAAGTCTAGTGAATCCCATGTTGCAGTGATTGGAGGTACTGTTACTCTTCTTACCTCACTGACCATGAGGGCAGGGGAAAGCTTTGAGAACTGCCATGGAAATATTGCATTACAGTTTGTTATTAGGTAACATGCTTTCAACTTTCAATCTAGTGAATACACATACTAATAGAAAAAAAAATACAGAACAACAATGCAGTTTTCATAAGACGTAACAGAAGATGCAATATGTCAGTAGCAGATGGTGCACAACCCATAAAAATCTCATACCAAGGATGTCTAGCAGTTTGTCCAATTCTTGTTGCAATCTTGACAATCTGCTCAGTATCACACCTGATAGCAATAGTAATCTGCTTTTGATAAGCAATTGCTTTTTTATATTTGGTGATTCAGATTTCCAGTTCTTTCTTCAGTTTGAGAATGTACAATGTCCTAAGAGCGCTTTCCAAGTTGTAGGCCAATATTTAATGAGGATCAATGTGAATTAACTTTTTGTTTCCTATAAAGTAATTATTTCATTACACAGAACATCACAAAGCAAAACAAGTACATGTGCAACCTAATTTTCACTCAAGGACAACCATGTTGTTATCAAACACTTAGTCTAAGTAGCAGGTACCTAAGGTCATATTGCTGATACAAGGGTCTTGTATTACTAAATGTTCAGAACAGTACTGTTCGTGGGTTTTCCATTTTACATCCATGAGTATCAATTAGGTTACCTTTGTTACCCATTCATTTTCTCCCTTGAACTGGCAGCCATAATCTATTAGACACAATAAT
>NW_009952435.1:990463-991109 GCF_000747805.2 Chaetura pelagica
TTTCCCTATTTATGGTGCATTAATAGATCCACTCAACAGACTATTTTTGCTTGCTGCCCCTATGCTTTGATAATGTGCTGTTTTACTTTGGTGTGTTTTTTGGTAGTGAGGGAAGGGTCCTAGGAGTGGCTCCTGTAAGAACCTGAGAAACTCCCCCTGCTCCAAAACCAGCCAAGGAGCCATTAGAGAGACAATAGAGGCACCTCTGCAATTAATATATGAAAGAAATGAGATAAGACCTGAGCAGTAGTTCTGGTTGGTGAGGAAGAAGGGGAAGAAGGTGCCCCAGCAGAAGTTTCCCTGCAGCCCATGGCGAGATGGCAGCTGTGCCCCTGCACTCATGGAGGAACATGGTGGAACATTCCCTGAAGGTGCCAGGAGGGGTGAACTTGGCCAGTGGACTTGGATTTTGTGGCCAGAGGATTTGCTGCCAGTGAACTCTGATCACGCAGCTGTGGAAGCCCCCGGGCCAGGGGAGGTGGCTGTTCCCGAAGCCCCCGTGACTCTGTGGGAAGCCCAGGCTGGAGCAGCTCCGGACCTTGTGGGAAGGACTCAGGAAGGAGAGGTTCCTGGAGGACTCTCGGTCATGGGAGGGACCCCATGGGGAAGCACGGCACGACTGTAAGGAATCCTTCTTCCTGAGGAG
>NW_009952435.1:991228-998356 GCF_000747805.2 Chaetura pelagica
AAGGGAGGGGTGGGGTAACATATGCAAGCCCTGCTCTGTGTGTGTCTGTGTCCTGGGTGTGTTTGATTAGTGTGAAATTACATTATTATTTTTTCCCCAAGTTGAGTCTGTTTTGCCCAGGACCTTAATCGGTGAAGATCCCTCCTTGTCCTTTGTCTCAACCCATGAGCTTCTAGTTGGCCTTTGTCCTCCCCATCCCAGTGCATAGGAGGGGGGCATTGCAGGGCTGTGGCTGGAGTTGAGTGAGCAGCTACATGGCTGGTTCTTTGTTGTCGTGTTAGGCCCAAACCACAACAGAAAAAATGGAGTTTACAATACTGGCACCAATCCAATAATAGGGTTCCTAACATAACAGGATTCCCACCATGGATCCAATTGGCTTGTTGTTCATATAATATGTTAATGTAGGAACTAGATAATCATTAAGGTCCCTTTCAACCCAAACCATTCTATGATCCTATGTTTCTATGATCCATTTATAATACGTTTGCATGGTAACACAAGCGATGGCATTGCTGGTATTGGAAACAAATTTTTTAACACCAGCATACATTTCCTTGAAAACATTCTAGAGGTTTTTCCAAGGGTTAAGGCTAATGGTCAAGGTATCAGTAGTTGCATCCTTTCCTTATTATATCTATGGTCTGACCAATTATAGCTCGGTTGCTTCACAGTCCTAGCCTGGACACTTGATTATTGGTGATTTCTAAGTTGATAGAATCCAACGCTCCTGTGTCCAATTCAGCTGCTCCCAATCCCCCGGAAAGATCCCTAACCACAGATTTTCCAATGGGACTTGCACTATTTTTCATATTATATTGTGAGCAATTTGAATATGCCTGTGCTACAGGTTGTCCCATCAAATCCAAACACAAAATTCAAACAGTTCAGAGGTAAAAACCAGCAAATCTTTTGTCAAATTCTTGGGTAACTATTACTGGTATAGTAGCAGTAGTGGGCATCAGGGAAAATTTCAGAATGCATACTGTTCACTGTGGTGCATGAGCCACACGCTCCTTGATGGTTAATTAGCTGGCAGACTCCTACAATCCATTCTAATTGTTCCACTCCCAGCAGGCACCAGCATGCTTTGTTGTGTTACCTGCTATTTTTGCATGTGTACATTTGTGCAAGAGGTAAAACTGAACAGGACCTGCAGCAGTGCAGCAGTGTTGTGATCCTTTTGGGGGGTTAAGTTTCCTTTGTAAGATATTAGTTTCTCCACCCACATGGAGGTTCCCAGATACAGATTTTGAATCAAATTCAAGGTTGGCATGAGCAGTCAGGTGGATACCCTGTTTCTTGCTACCATGCTGATGGGTTTTGAACACATTGGGCCCTACACCTCATGTCATGGAAGAGATTACAATAATCCATAGGTTTGCTTGATTATCACAAAGCATAAACATTTAACCAATACTATTCTAAAGTTCCCAACACAAGGATCAGAGTTGTTTGATGTATGATGTAGGATCCTGACTTTCTAGGTGTTACCAATATTCTATCTGCTGATAATACCTCACCACAGGGAGGGTTAATGAAGTTCCAGGGAATATTTAGTTTACCTGCTAGATGCACACTTTCTACAGCATGCAGGTCAAATGATAACTTTCACACATTCGTTCAGGAGGTCAGTAGTTCCTAGGGACTGGAAAAGAGGACTTGGGACTTGGACTGTATCCCAGCCTTAGTAATGCTAAATTTCCCTCCAATTCTATCTGCAGTTCCTGTTCTTTTCCCTCAAAAGGACTGCAAAGTAACCCAGCAATGGGTGCTGAACTCTCACCTGATCTCCTGGATACTACACTGAGGTGTTGAAAGCATCCTGCTGGTTCAGCACAGCAGATTGTTCAAAATCTTTATACAGAAGACTACCAGTCTCTGTCTGTCTGGATTTTAAGAACTGCATGGACTCCCATAAGTTTCCTCCCCACCATTGGTGTAATTTCATTTTTTAAGCATCCCACTTCCCTTTTCTCCTACGCCGTTACTCTGAGGTCAACAGAGTAAGTGCAAAGTCCATTTAATTCCATGCCCAGCACACCATACCTATGCTAATTTATTCTAAAAACATGACCCATTATCTGACTGTATCTCTTGTGGCACTGGCTGTGTAGCAGACCCATGATTTCATCATGCTACGGTTTGCAATCTAGACGCAATGTGTGCAAGGTAAATATTATCCGAGTCGCTTACTGCTTCAACTGTGGCCATAATAAACTTCGTTCCCTTGGAGGTGTATGTCATGAAATTAATGAGGGGGGACCCATCCTAAAGTGGTACAAACCATGGGGATAAGAGTGACAGCGGCCAAACCCCTCATGTACAAGAGCATCCCTCAGGGAGTGCAAGTAACCAGGAGCGTGTCACATTGGAAGGCTGTGGCAGTTTGCAAAGGCAGGGTGTGTAGGCAGGGTGCAGTCCCCCTCTCTGGCTTCAGGGAAGAACTCAGCTAGTAGTCATTGCCTCCCAGAATATCACCTAGCCATGGTTTCCACTCGGCCAAAAAACATTGCCAGAAGGAATGTGGTGGCCCAGACAGAGGTCCCACTCAAAGACGCAGCTGTCCAGATCTCTTGCTGGAGCATCTGGGGATGTGAAAAGGAGATAGATTGGTGGAGCCACAACCTACCATTCTTGAGGCAAAGTCTCAAGGTGGAGGCTCCACAAGAAGTAGAGGATCCCCTGCCCTCTTGTCACCAGGCAGAATGTGGGGATCTGAGAGATATGGGAAAGTGGAAACAGGTCCCTGGGGCTTGGGGCAGAAAGTGAATCCCTTCCTGGCCTCCCCCACCTCTAGAGGTGTCTTTACAGAACAGATATGAGGCTTTGGAACTGGAAGAACAGATATGAGGATATTGATAAAGATCCATCCAAAGAGTTGCAGAGGCAGTCAGCCTCATGAACTAAGACTGCTTCTGTTGAGAATAAATAGCGAGTAATTGTTGTGGGAGATTCCCTCCTGAGGGGAACAGAGGGCTCAGTATTCTGGCCAGACCCATCTCATAGAGAGGTCTGTTGCCCCTCTGGGGTCTGGGTGTGATGGATGGCATGTGTTAAGTTTTGTCTTGAACAACCTGAAGGACTTGAGAGGAGATCTGCACCTATATGGGAGGGTGTGTCTGCAACGTGTCTGTGCATGTGCTGGAGAACAATGATTGGCCAACCGGTATGGCACAGCAAGAAATGTACTATGGTTGGTCGACAGTTGTGGCACAGCAAGAAATGCACTCAACAAAGGAAAGAGAGATACTGCCTCTAGTGTCTTCTAGAATTGGACCACCACTCCTCTGCTTCTGGACTGATGGGATGCCACTGGATCCTGTGAGGGTTCTACCTCTCACAAAGGTAAAATGTCTCCCATTGAGAACTATTCACATTAGAAAAGATGACAAAATGGCTCCCTGAGCTGTCAGTCATCCACACGAGGACACAGCCAAATACTAGACTGACAAGCACCAGGGTGGGAAACCTGCAGCACTGTTGCCTACTATGAACACTGTCAAGTGATTGGACTAAAAAACCAGCTAAACTGTTACCTGATTGGTGGCAACAATATGCCTGTTTAGGGCCTTGGCTGGGAGAGAGTCCTGAATGACACAGGAGTCCAGGAAAGCTAGAGTGTCCTGCTACCTTCTCTTCAAGAAAGAAAACCTAAACGCATAGAAGCAGGCTGTCCCCATGTACCATAAGACAAAATTGTGGAATTGTGGGGAAGACAACTGCCCTGGCTAAATAGGGAGCTCTTGCTGGGACTCAGGAAAAAAAAAGAGCTTATCAGCTTTGGAAGAAAGGATAGGCAACTCAAGATGAATACAGGGATCTTGTGAGATCAAACAGGGAGAAAATTAGAAAGGCAAAAGCCCAGCTGGAGCTCAGTCTTGTGACTTTCACTCTGAACAAAAGAGCAGAAGCTCTATGTACTCGATGGCCATTCCTGTATACTCCACAACTTCAGTAACTTTGTTCTTATTTATGCTAAGTACAGTTTCATAATGATGATTACACAGCACTCACCTTTGTACAGGGGTCTTACACGCAACACCTAAAGGTACTGATTTACCAGCAAGCATAGGTTTAAGACTAGGTAATGGCAATGTCATTTTGTCCTAGCCCTTTGTAAGCTGCTAAGAGCACCTTTTCCAAACGGGAATGATTGTGCTCATCTCTCTGCCGGATATATATACTGCACCACAGTGACCTCCTGTGGTAACGTTAGTGTATCCAGTTCTCTGGACAACACAGCATGAAAAAGGGTCGCACTGTTTGAAACATGCCCTAAGGGAGTAAATGTATACAGTGGAGTCCCTGCTGAGTGGAACCAAATCACTCCCTACTGGCATCTGGTACATATCCTTCACATCTATAGTTGCAATCTGGAAAGGTATTATAATTATTATAATTAAGATATTTGACTATATTAGTTACACTGGGAGCAGTTTGTTGTCAGCATTTAAAGCTTTATAATCTGTTAGGGAAGTTGTATAATGGAAAAAGGGAAATGAGGGAAGAAATACTTGGGAAGTTAAGTTTAGATAGTTAGAAATGCAAACTAAATTGCTTTAGTCAAAACTTTGCCCCATTTAATTACAAATGCAGAAGGGCACAAGAGAAGGTTCCTGGGAACCGCTATAATTGACACAATTAAAAACAACAGCACCTTGCATGACAGCACCTGTTAGAGAAGGTACTTCTATACAACTGTTTGCAATATCTTCCTTCCTCAAGTCGCAACTAATTGTATTTTCAGTCTTCCTTTTGATAGGAGTGTGTATGACATGGATTTTGTAAAACCCTTCCAGTATCTTGGTTGTGATGTCCTCATACACCTGACAACAAAGCTCATCATACCTTGCCCAGAGGCCTTATTAAGGCCTGTTAGAGAGAGCTCTTTTCTTTATTGTTAAACATCTACTCAATGTCTCTGAAGTTTTATGCTGAGTGTTGGCAGGAGTATCACTACAGTGCCACAGAATAGAACAAGGACCTTAATTTTGGCTGTTGTATTTTATTTACAAAGAAGCCTTTTGCTGCTGGGTCCACCTTCATGGATGCTATTGTCCAAGTACCTGTAATCAGTGTTAAGCTGAAAGGCTACTGCCCTTATGTACTCTTGCTGGGAAGAGCAACCTCATTTAAAAAAGCCCCACAGAAGATCTGCCCAGCTTATTGGAAAATGAGGGAGCCTTTAAAGGCTCCTCTTAATTTAGATCAGAGCAGTCTCTTTCCAAGAAAGCAGTCTGTCCTGTGTGTTTGTTTCCTAATAAAGAAGATTCACCCATTCAGCTCTTCTGTTTCCCTGCCCCCATAGAGCCCTTGAAAACCATAGCATTTGCAGAGACAGTTCTCTCTTTGGTTTCTTAGTACTGTTCACATACAGTGGATGAGATTTCTGCTCCTGACAGATGAGGTTTCCTCTGGAAACCTGATCAGTGGTCTGCCTTAGGAAATGAAGCACAAGATCCTCTGGGGGGTGCTAGGATTTTTCTAGTAGATAAAAAGACGCTTGTTTATTCCTGATGAAGTGTATGGTGTAAGCCTTTCAAGAACTTCCTAGCACAGGCAGGAATAGTTGAAGTCTAGCAGAGTGGCGTGTGCTGATGCTTGGCAGATCAAGCTTCTGGGCCCAGCCACCAGGGTGTTTCTCTGGAATTTCCTTGCTTCCCATGGTTTCCCAACATGCATTTACATTCAACCCTCCCTCGCTCCCTCTTTACCCAGTCTTCATTTGTCTGCATTTATGCCAAGCAAAGGGCCAGTGATCACCCAGCTGCTAAAGAAATGCTGCTAGATGGGAGACACAACCGCCTCTGCCTTGCAGGCTGTTGAACCTTAGGGATACAGGGTGAACCTCCTCTTGAGAGAGGATGTAGTACAAACAGTACCAGCACAAGTATTGATCAGATGGTGGACAGGAGAAACAGGCATTTGTTATGTCCCTTTAATTTAAAAAAGATCCCACTCTACACCCACAAACACGAAGTATGGCCAAAGCTTTTCTTGCAACTCCTTCTCCTACACCAGAGTCTATCCTGAGCCTTTCATCCCTAATGAAACAGTGCCAATCACTGCCCTACCAAATGCCCCACTGGTGTACTTAGTGAGAACTCCAACACTGACTCAAGCTTGGACAGGACCAAGACCTTCAGTCCCTACTGCTTCTCTCAAGTCTACTGCTGAACTGGCTGGCTACCACCAGGTTCACCATCCTTTTCTTTCTTGCTGCTCCATAGCAAAACAGATGCTTGGGAGACAGTGACCCTGGCACTGTTCTTCTGTTCCCTTCTGGTGATTCTCTTTAGAGCTCAGACCCAAAAGTAGTGTTTTAAGTTATGCAGGGCTCCATTTTGCCCTGGTCTGCTTCCCCTGCAGCGACCAAAGGAGCTCAGCTAATAGCAGAAAGTCCTCAACCGAAGTTTGGCCGTCTCCTCTGTTTCGGAGGAACAGGTGGGGGGGTGAGGATGGTGTGACTTCCCTGCCACAGGAGGACTAAGCCAGTTCTTTTAAGCCAGGGGAGAGACAGTGGCTAACTTTGCCTACCCCAGGAAGTTAAGAAGCTTCTGCAGGGCAAGAAGCATGTTCCAGGGGATTAAATGTGCATCTGTTGCAGAGTCCGTGTGCTTTATCATTGCTGATAAAGAACAATGATAAGGCAGCTTTAGGCCTGCATAGGTTTCAGCAAAGCGCTGGCATGTGAAGACTTGAGTTCTTTGGTTTTCACTGGTACTAGTGTCCTGCTGCCTCAGCCTCCACCTTGCCTAGGACTTCCAAAAATCCAGCGGTGGGCACACAATTCAGCAAGCTGCTTCACAGCAATGGACCTTCGTGGGGTGGCATCACAAAGGGGCCTATAATCCAACTGCCCTTGGAAGTGTAGCAGGAACCTATCCATTAGCAGTCCAGGTACCTAAAACACTGAAAATGGCAGAAATACCTACAAGAGGTTGCACGCAACCTCTGGCTGTAAGCAGACGGCTCTTTAACGTTTCTTCTGAGCCAAACCACCCTATGACTCCACGATCACGCTGAGCAGCGGCCATTTCCTGACTGTCACCCAGCACCTCGCACCCCAAAACCCTGCCCTGCTCGGCGCGGCTGACCCGGACGCGGCCGGGCCTCTGAGAGGCC
>NW_009952435.1:998499-1011490 GCF_000747805.2 Chaetura pelagica
GGTCCGGCCTCGGAGCTCTCCGCGCCAAGGGGGTAGCGGTCGCTGCCAGGTGGAGCCGCGCAGCGCTCCTGTGCAAGGCGAGGGCCGCGACACGATGCGGGGGCTGGAGCTGCTCTCCTGTGAGCACAGGCTGAGGGAGCTGGGGTGTTCAGGCTAAGAAAGAGAAGGCTCCGGGGGCACCTCGTTGCGGCCTTGCGGTGCCTGAAGGGCCTACGGGAGAGCTGGGGAGGGGCTTTTTACAAGGGCTTGCAGTGAGAGCACAAGGAGGAATGGTTTTAAGCTGAAAGAGGAGAGATTTAGGTTAGAGATCAGGTGTAAATTCTTCAGTGTAAGGGTGGTGAGACACTGGAGCAGGGTTAGATGGGGCTCTGAGCAGCCTGTTCTAGTGGTAGGTGAGCCTGCCCACGCAGGGGAGTTGGAACTCCATGATCTTTAAGGTCCCTTCCAACTCCAGAAGTTCTGTGATTCTGTGAGAGGTGCCAGCTACTTATAAAAAAGTTTGTTGAAACTTGGCTCTGTCAGCTTAAACATTAATAGCTGGAGTGGGCAAAGCTTACAGACTTGAAATACATGAACTGTAACAACTGTATTAGGTACTGCTGAAAAGCTAACTGCAGAACCGGCCAAAACTGACCAAAAAGGGTGTGGAACAGGATTCCGAAGCGCTGTACATGATATTAAGAAGATGGCCACTTAGCAACTGCATAGTAATGAAATAGCAAATAAATTGATAAAAGAGCAAGGAGATCCCAGACATAATATTACTCTTGGTCAAAAAAAGGGTTGGGGAACTTGAGTTGTAAGGGTGTAATAGCTCAGGGATTCTTTGTTTCGGGTCCCTCTTAAGGGGCACCCAGCTCCAGCTGTAGTGCTATTAATCATAAGCATTTTCATAAAGGAATCTTTTTCAGCTGATGCAGAAACCGAGGGTCAAACGCTCTTATAGTGGCTGGCACGCTTAGTTTCCATAACAAGGCTCACAGCTATGTAGGCTTCTGTCAGGCAGCACGGCCCATGGATGGAAGTTAACAGCAACCACTGAAGAACCTGTATGGCAGCCGGTTCCTGTTGCCCCCCTGGCATTTTATCTAGGATTGTTGATCTGTTTTACAGGAAATGTCTATTAATTTATTCCCCCCCCTCTAGAAGCCTCTAGAAGTTGCGTGTGCTATATCCCCCAGAATAAGCAAGCCTGGTGTTCTGTCTCCAACCTGAAACACATCATATTGCTCAAGTTGCAGGTGGGCTTGATTTGTTAGTTGCCTGAAAAACAGCTGCTCTCAGTTAACTTTTACCATAAATACTTTCTTTTCCGTTATCACAGAACAGTAATATCACATGTCGCTGAAAGAACCGACAGAGAAGTCGGAGACCTCCAAGAGCACGCTTCCTCCAATGTCCCAGATTCCAGGTCTTGGGGACTTCGCAAAAGCTCCCCATGAAGTGCCGTCCAGGTGCCACAGGAAGTGGATCAAAGAGACTGATTCAGCTTATGTCAGGCTGGCAAAGCAAGGAGGCCAACCTGGTGAGTGTCTTTTGCTTGTTGGTTTTTCCTTTGTTTTCTTTGGCTTTGATTGAGTGTGATGGTAGAAATTGGTTGTAGATACTACCGAAGAATCTTTTGAAGTTTTAAAATAGTCCCATAGAAAAATTGAAAATGTGCAATGAAGCAATGTGCAATGAGCAATTGAAAATGTGACATAAGAGGTCACCTTGTCAAGACATCCTTCTGGTCTACTGTGTATAGCTGCCTTGTAGCGAAATGTGTAGTTTTGCACTGGATCTGATCTAAGTAGATGATGGTTTAGCTGCATTTGAGTGAGGTCTTTATAATTTATGTTTGGGCTATTTAAGTAGATGTCTAGTGAAAATGATGTCACAAAAAAGATAATCAGAAAACTTGATAGAGGTTTACATAGTGGTTTTTGTGATGGTACTCGGTTTGTTACAGTGCTGTACAAACTTTTCTTGTACCAAGGTGACCCATGGTGTCATTATTTCCTTTACTCAAGAAGGAAGCATGAAGAAAGCATCGAGTAGATGCCTTGCATGCACACTTAGATCAGGGTGACAAATCCAGAAATATGAATTAACAGACCACTAAGAAAGTGTCAGAGCATTTAAAGAAAGATAAAACAGGTGCAAGTGGAAATGAATGCTGTGAGGTTCCGACTGCCGTTTTATCAAGGGAGACAATGCTCATTGCTGAATGAAGCAAGGATTTCTTCCTGATAAAACAGCAATCTGAAAACAAAGGTAATTCTTTTGCCTTTTTTTTTTTTTTCCTCAAGACCTACTGAAGCACTGTCCTGTGACAGTGGAGTCCCCTCCTGCCACAAATGCTGCACCTGACTGGTACTCGCACTGCTCCAATTCCCCAGCAGCTGATGAGCCACGGTGAGTCTGCTGAGACCCTGCATAATTTCTTGGGTTAGTGTGTAACTTCACCTGTTACTGTGTCAGAATGCTTTCATACTAAAATGCTAGATATGCATCCCTTGTACAAACAAGTGTTAAATCTTTGTCTGCAGGAGCTATGTTTCTTCTCTACCAGATTATATGATTCACAAAGAGTTTAAGGCTGATGAGCATCAAGGTAATACTTATGAGACAAAAAGAGGGCCTTTTGATTTTGATATGAAGAGTGTTTGGCAGCGGGATGCTGAGGACAAGGATAAAACGGAGAAAATGAAGGTATGATGGAGAAGCAGCCTGTGACAATGCTTTGTTTGTAGAACTTGTGAAGACATTTCTAGCTGATCCTGTGAGTTCTAATGGAAGGGAAGCTGTAGTCCACCCGAGTTTCTGTGCTCCAGAGGCAATTTTTGTATTGCAGTTCAAGAATAAGAAGAAAGCCATGTTTCTCTTAGGTGCTGCTGGCATAGCATGGGAACCTGGAATGCAGTTTCCAGTCACATTATATAGTGTGTATAATTTCAGTGTGAATGAAAGCCAGTAGTTAAGGTCTATCTTTGGCTTTATTTCTCCTGCAATTCACTCTCAGTGAACAGAATTCTTGTTTAGTGAGACTTGGGGAGGAAAAGATGAAGGAAGGAGGAAGGGAAACCTGTTCTGAAAAAGGGGTTGGTTTTGAGAAGTACTGCAGTAGCTGTCCTTGAACTGAAGATGCATTATACTTATTTTGTCTTGGATACAAGCTATGTCCAGAACAAACCTTCCTGTGATGATCTTGGGGTTGTTTTCAGGACTTTTTCCCCAGTTTTTTTCATACCAGGTGCTGCTTTTATTTTTTGCCATGTCTTTATACTCCTCTACTTACGGAAATAATATAGATAAGATAGTAAAATTTGAAGTAAAATTTGACATTTAGGGAATATAGTATAATATAGTATAGTTTAATATAGGATAATATAGTATAATCTTCTTGGTTATTTTAATCAGAACTCCTTATATTAAGATTTCTCTAACACAGGAAAAGCTTGCAGCTACAAGCCCTAAAAATCCAAGCAGCCTGCCAAGTGTTTCTCCAAACAAGGAATTTAGTGGGGAAAATAAGCTTTCCTTCCCATCTAGGTAAGTAGTACACTGATGAGGTTCATTAAACTCCTAAGCCTGCAACAATTTGTGCATGCAAGTAATGTTGCTCCTTGGGAAATTGCAGAGATTAGTGGATCTGTGCATGGACTTGTGGATCCTTACTGCTACTAAACTTGCTATCCTGTGTGTTGCTATAGTAGTTTTACAGACAACTAAATTAATAGCACTTTAACTCGCATTGGACAGCTATTAATTATAACTTTGCTTTAGGAAAACTAAGCATACAGTTGCTTTTCTTAATGTAGCACACTTTTAATGTATTTTAAATAGACTGGGTTCTTTCTCTATACCAGTGAACAGATGCAAACTATAATGCACATCATTAGTCTTGTAGGCACAGATTGCAGAGACACAAGTAGGACTGCCATTTTAAGAAAACACACAAACTGTAGTCTAGATGAGGTTAGGCACAGCAAAAATACTGTAATGAACACTTGGAAAAATATTATATTATTGTATCGCCTGTGATGTGGTGCAATCACATCATCAACTGTGTGCACAACTGAGTTGTTTTTGCATAGTTTGTCTTAAAATTTATTACACAGTCACCTGGAATCCCAGTAGATTTTCAAAATACGATAATGATGCAGCAAATGCATTTATGAGCATGTCTGTGACAAAATTTCACCTTTGTGCAGTGCAAAAGGAGTATTGTCAGTCTTTCTTACTTTCACAATTTTTGTGTGATTTGCCTTTCCCATTTCTTTGTCTCTAAGACCAAAAAACTGTGTAAGTATTATACACGTTTAGTTCAAATAAAATGGATGGCTCTTCTCATGTAAAATTGCACATTACTGAATTGAGTGTAGTCGTGTGCTCTGGTGGTTTTGGTTGTTTGCTTGTTTTTTTTGTTGTTGTTGTTTTTTGTTTGTTTTGCTTGTTTTGGTTTTTGTGGGTTCTTTATTTTTTCTTTGATTGGTTACATGTAGAATGTGTTTAGTTACTTAGAAATAAATTATAAGACTGTTGCCCTTTCTGTGCAAAAGAAAATTTTCCCACCTAATCCTATATTTTGTTTACTTATGCTGTTGTTTACCTTAATATATTTGGATTTACAGGCCTGCTCAGAGAAAAAGCGAACCAGTAAACTTTAGCAAATTACTAAGTAATGGTTATGGGACTGACTGGCTTCAGCAACATATGGGACAGGAAAAAAAGATTCAAGAAACATCAGAAAATAGTGAGCAGTCCAAAGGTAAAATTACT
This sequence comes from Chaetura pelagica, assembly GCF_000747805.2. Classification (NCBI taxonomy): domain Eukaryota; kingdom Metazoa; phylum Chordata; class Aves; order Apodiformes; family Apodidae; genus Chaetura; species Chaetura pelagica. The sequence goes on from NW_009952435.1 coordinate 1,003,264, forward strand.
GAAAGTTGTTTCTTTTAAAGTGAGTTGGAATCACAACAGCAGCAGAGGGTAGCCTGAATAATTTATGTGGCTCTCTTTGAATATGATGAGACTTACTGAGTTACCATGTTTAGCTTAGGTGACCAGCTAAAGAAAATAATGCTCCTGCTTGTAGTCAGTGAAGGCAGGGGCTTTCATGGATATTTTTTTTTTCGTGTTTACAATTGTAGAAGTAAGCTCTATTCTGATCCAAGGGCTTCTGTGTGATGGGTACTTGGAAAGTGCTACAGAGACACAGCTGTCCTCCTGCCTAAATTTAAGCAGACCATAAAATATTTGCTGCCTCTTTGTTGGGAATAGTCTGACCACTAATATTTTTCAGAAATTTCTGTGACAAATGTCATTGGTGCTTGTGCTTAATAAACAGATCTCTGTTCATAAAAATTGGTCAAAATAAATATATGTGCATTGTTGAAGACAGTGGAGTTGCAACAGCTTTATTAGAGAGAGAAAATTATCCAATGTTTACATACAATTTCAAACCTTACTTTGTCATGCACAATGGTAACAGCTATCAAATGCATCACTTGAAAATACTTAAGAGGTTAAAGGCCAGGAATTTCCCTTTACTGAGATCTTTTGCTTAGGCTTTTCATAGTGGCTGGGTAACCACGGTGAGTGTATCAGTTTTCTATAACAACCTTTTAAAATGTTATTGAACATACACATATTGCAAGCTCCAGAATTATTTTTTTTTTTTGTAATTGTATCAGTGAATGCTGGTGTATACACTGGGGATTGCAGTAACTCCCTTGGACTTTAGGAGTATAAAGAAAGCTAAGGATTTTTCAGAGTAATCATGTTATTGGTTTGGTTATACTACTTAGGCATAGAGAACAAAGTGATGGGTATGCTGTAAAGGTTGCTGAAAAGTCAGTTTGATATATAGATACATCTTATTTTTGAGATGCTTTTCTTTCACAAATTCGTAGATAAAATGACACCTGCTTTGCTTTTATTGCCATCCTTTGTCAGTCGTAGCTATTCCGAGTGAGATTGATTGTATATCAGTATGGTTTTATCCAGACATGTACTTTGATTCAGTTTTGCCCTTGTCCTTTTAATTCTTTGAGGTATGCACTGAAGGCAGTGCTTGTATTTTCTTCCCACTTGGGTTCTTTTGTCTGCTCGCCCAAAACAATTGGCAGCATGAGTACCTTGCTGCTCCCTTTTGAGATGGAGCTTTCTCTATTATCTCTTGCAGAGGGTAAATCCAAGACACATCAGACAGGAGATATAGGCCATTCCGTATGTAAATCTGTAATCCGTTTGTGTTGGGTTATATATTTGCATCATACTGCAAAGTTTGTAGGTAGTTTGTCTATCTTGTTAGTTAAAAATTAAAAGTACCCGAATGTGTATGCATGTTGATGTGTGAGAGAAACTGAAAAATTTAGTTGACCTTTTCATTCCTATGGCTGAAGTTATCCTAAGAACTTTAATCTTTTTTACTGCAGATTCAGAACCATCACAGTTGGAATCAGCTCTGCAAGCAACTAATTAAAGCCACGATTTCAGGGATGTAATAAGAAATTTAAAAGACTATTGGAGAACTAAAGTTTTTATAATCCACTGTTTACATGTTTGATAGATTACTTTTTTAGTTGAACTCATCCCTGATTGAGAAGTTAGTATTTTTGTCCAATATGGATGAACTTCATTGTGCTTGATTACAGCAAACTGTAAAGAACAGGCAACAGCTGTCAGTGTGTATTCCTAGACTTTTTCTTAATATATTAAATAAAATATAGCAAATCTGAAGTTCTCTTCTACACCAGACTAGTGCTCCTTTGTTGTTGTGAAATAGGGTTTGCTATGTTGCTGCCGATTTTACTAAACATTGGTACAGTACTTGTGTGTCCAAATCAGAAACTGTATTTAACTACAGTTATACTCATGACCTATGCCATAAAGAAAGGTGAAGGGAGACAGTATGGTATGGGATGAAGTACATATAGAAATAATTTAACTGGTATGGATACTTGCAGTAAAAAAAGTCAAACCTTCCCTGGAAAGATGACTTGTTATTCCCAAAACACACATTTATTTAGATAGTTATTCACCTTTCTAGGATAATTCTATGGCTACACCTGCTGCACAAGAACTAGTTGATCAGTCACAGCATGCAGCTGCTTAATTAAATAAGGACCAGGAGGCTTTTCCTGTTACAGTCTTGCAATACAGAAGATGAATCATTGGGTAATATGGTGTGGACTAAGCTATATATGTTACATATGACTTTAAGCTGTTAAATAAAAGTTGTATTTATCCTGAAGTTTTGAACTTAGCAAAAATATTATATGCTAGGTCTGTGTTTATTCACACCAGCAGAACAGTTTGTACTTTAAAATAGCAACGTATATAAATTATTTTAATATTTTGAGAAAAGTTAGATACAGAGATATTGTAACATTTGCTCTTTTACCTACTTGAATTAGGATATATCCCTGAAATTTTGTTAATAATTAAATATTTATTGTAAAGCCCATTAGAAAGCTGATGCAATTTCAAGAAGGTATTTTTTGCTAATACTATGAAAAATGAAGTTTTTAGTAAGTAAAATAGTAATTTTTAGTTTCCTTATCAGTGTGGACTCTTCATTGTACAGCTTTGATCCAAGAGCTGAAGATTTTAAAATGTATTAGTGAATATACCTTTCTTTGAACAGAGTGTTTAGAGTATTTGGCTTAATAGTGCCCTTCTTCAGAACTTTCATATGAAAATTTGTTAGAAATAGGTGAGGTAAATATATAGGCAATATATATAAAATATAAGTTAAAAAAATATAAACATATAAATAAATATATAGGTAAATAGTTATTGATAAGCTGAATCCTCCAAATTTCAGTGAAGTTTGTGGAAATTTTGCTGTTGCTGTTGTTCGACCCAGCATCTGAGTCCATTTTTGCTGTTCATTTTAACCAACAATTCAACTAAGTCATATTTGCCAAAATAAAAGGCTAAAACTTAGGAAAATACATAAATTTGCACTTAGTGCAAATCAGCACTAATTAGCACAAATTAACACAGGTTAATCAGCAAAATTTTGCAAATTTAAAAAAGCTTACATCAAGCTGGATCTGAGGGGGAAAAACAATTCCTGCCTTAGAGCTGTTTTCACAGTTTGTATCACAGATTATGTTCAGACACATTGAAACCATTAATTTTGCTGTGAATGCAGAGCTTTTGGTAAAATTTGCTTTCTAGGTTAAGAGTACCAGGGGATGTTCAAGCTGGAGCTCATATTATTAAAACCTGACCAGTAGAAAAACTGTCACCTCTCGTTATAGAGAAGCACTGAAGAATAAGCTTGCATGGAGAAGTTGTTCATCTGTAACAGGCAAATTGTTGATACCCGTAGCATTTTAACAATAAAATTTTACATCTAATTCAGTAAACATCAGTTACTGCATGATGTTCTCCAAAGCATAAGGGCTGTTTAATGGATTTCTCAGAATTATTCATCCATATGAACATGCCTTATCTGGGAATGCAGCTATCTTTATTTGATGGAGTCTTTGGATAAAGTTATACTTTTAATTCTTAACATCTGTATTGAAAGGGTAATAGAGGGCTGGGTTTGTTGTGTCCACCAATGGTAATCTGCAACAGTAAAATATGTTCAGCCTTTGTGGCATACTTTAAGAGTATTAACAGCAATAGTACTACTTTTCAGTCCCACTTTGATTTTCTGAGTCCTATGATTGTAGGAAAAACTTCTGCAATACTGTTTGCAGTTACATGCTTTACTGGCCAAAACGTAAAAGAAAGGGGAAATAGGAGATGATGATGAAACTCATTGGAGTTAAGTTGCTTAAGGGTAAGGCAAGCAAGTCTTCATTTAAATGCCCATCAGTTGAGTAGGAAGGTGTTTTCTACTTAATCAGATACTGAAACAATTTTATTTTTTAGAAAGTTTTCTGGAAGGTGTTTAGTATGCATTTACTGAAAAAGTTGTTGACAGCAATGTTATGCCAAAAGAAAAATAATTAAACCAAAAGAAAAATAATTAAACCAAAACAAAACCACACAATCAAAAACCCAGAGTGGGTATTTAAAAGTATTTTCAAATTTACATATCACCTGTTGAGATAGACCTGAAGGTGCTTGCTGTGCCAAAGTCCTCAAAATCTGTTCCATAAAATGAGAATTCCTGTGTGGCTGCAATTCTGCTGACTTGCAAACATGATTTCTAATGTTTTTTTTTATATATGATGGTCTTCTTGTTAAGATACGTACAAATTGTCCTAAACTAACTTTATTACTTTGAGATGTTTGTGTAAGTCATTTTAGCTTTTGAACACTTTTTCCTCAGTATTGGAGTTCTTGTCCAAAACTGTCATATTTTTAGGGAACTGTTAGAGGCAGAAACAGAAAGACAACTGAGATCCTAACTTGGCTACTCAGCACTGTTGTTTTGCTTTAATGTAGTGCTTTTTTCAGACATTTAAAAACTGTATGCCATATCCTAATGTAAAAATTGTCTCTTTTTACCTTAGTCACCATTAGGTAATATCCACAATACATTCCTCAAATTCTTAAAAGTTTGCTAATGTGCCGTTAATGTATACTCAGTTTTCCTTAGTCAAGCCACAGAGATGTTTGATCAGCTCTGTTGGTTCACTGAGTCTTCACGGATCACAGTTTGAATAGTATGAGTTAGAATATTAACAGCCTGCAGAGCAGGTGGAGAACCCTGGAACTTCTGTTTGTGCGTTCAGAATAATGGAGACCTGCAGCAGAAGGAAGCTAACCAGCTCTCCAAGGTACATGGAATGAAAGTAGTGTAACAAATTGAAAAGCTCCAACTGAATTAAAGGATGGGAATGTGTTGCTCAAGTTTGCTCTACCCCAGTAATTATGTTTTTATTTAATTCTGACTAAATGCTGTCATGCAGCTGGCAGATTTTGAAGTCAGCAGCAGTTCCATGGGAAAGCAGTGGAAGCTTCTGGGTCTAGAAGGGTTTTCAGTGTTTGTTTTTCAGTCTTGTTTTAAATGCTGGAACATTTGTTTAGCTGTGTTGTGCTTGAATGCCTTTAAGTAATGTGAGAGAAGGTGTTTTTTTGAATACTGATTGTTTTGCACGCTCAAAGGCAAAACAAAAGGACAGTTACATTTTATGAATTACATCCAAGGATACCGAATATATGAATATTTTTAAAAGAATTCCAGGCACAGGTTTAAAAATAACTTGGCAGTTTAGGTACTGAAGAGTAATTTTCTTTCTACGTACAATAGATTAACTGCTGCAAAGTTTAATGGCTGTTTTCATTTTAATATATATTTAATCATCATCACTTCATTTTAGACTAGACTAAAATATAAACATTTTTTCAGAGATCAAGAATATATATACCTTAACATTGTGTAGCAGTGCAAACAAAATGGAATTGTCCAATGCAATTTCTTAAGCATCTAAAATTTCATTGAATTCAGCATATCTTTTTCTTACATACATGTATCTGCACTGAATGTACAGATTTAGTTGTAAAAGCCCCATTTTTTTTTCTCTAAACACATAACTTAATATTCTGGTTTTCCTGTTCTCTGCAGATTATTTTTCCATATTGTAGTTACATATGCTATAGCCTGGAAAAAAACCTAGACATGGAAATAGAGAAGTTCATTTTTTTTCATCCTATTGACAGTTTTAATTATACTAAACATCCAGAATGACTGAAGAGTCAAAATGCAGCAGGTAAGCGCCTGAATTATTTGACCAATAGACTATAAAAATGGTCTGTGGTGAGCAGGAAGGAGTATACTTTGCATCTTTCCAAAGATGCACATTTTCATACATGCAATATAAAAATCCAAAAAGAGAGGTCAGTTTCACGTTGGGGAATTTATTTTTATATATAGCTGTGTCTTTGTTACCCTTTAAAATAATGTTTATCAACACTTATTTGAGGTATCTTTCCCATGAAATAAAAAATGAAGTGAGAAACCAAAGATTAAAAAAAAACAACCATGACATTTAAAACCAATTTAAATTTTAAGAGTTTTCTAGAGATAACTGAGCAAAGGTTACTAATTATGAGTTCATTGAGATGTATTATTTATTGAACGTTTCAGACAAGTTAACTATAGTAACCTGATTATTCTTTGTTTAAAAAGAAGTTATTTACATTGGTTATTCACTTAATACATAGCTGAATGACAATCCTCCTGGAAGCCAAAGCAGATTTTTAGTGGACCCCAAGACGAAGGGGATACTCCTGTTGAAAGGAAAAGTTTCTTCCACAAAATTAAAGGTCGGTTCGAAGTTGTTTATTTGTTTGTCCACTACCATAGCTTTTACGTTTTGACAAATACTCAAGGAACAGAGAAATGAAGACGCATTAGGAGACTGTGCTTCTATTTTTTCTATTAGAGATTTAAATAAATTGTACAGGAGATATTTTTCTTAGTTGACCAATTTCTCTTGGATGCTGTTTATGGCTAGAAATGCATCTGTATGCATGGGATTTCCCTCTCTTATATTCCCATACAAAGTCCTTTTGCATGACGTAGGAAATTTAGACATTGGACTTCAGGTGCTTACAAAGTGCTTTATAAGTGTTGGGTTTGGGTTTTTTGTGGTGTTTGTTTGTTTCTGTTGGTTGGGTTTTTTTGCTTTGTTTTTGCTGGTTGAGGGCTAGCCCTTTAATAATTTTAAATTCCTCTGTTTCCAGCTTGAACCAGTTAAGCCAGACTAAGCATAGCTTCTTTTGGACCCAGGAATCTACAGACCTGTTAGTCTAAGCTGAGTTCTTGGAAAAATTATGAAGTACTGGGTACTGTTGAAAGGCAATTACAGAACAATGCAATCATGAGGTACAGTTCACAAAGGGAAACTCCTGTTTAACCAATTTGGTATCCTATTACATTCTATGGTATCCTATGATAAAGTCACTGGCCTGGTAGATGAGGGGAAGGCAGTGGATATAGTTTTTCTGGATTTTTGTAAATTTTTTGATACTGTCCATCACAGCATCCTTCTGGACAAGTTGTCCAACTGTGGGATGAGCAGGTTCATGGCACTCTGGGTGAAGAACTGGCTGAAGGGCAGAGCTCAAAGGGCTGTAGTGAATCTGACTGGTAACCAGTCACCAGCAGTGTGCCTCAGTGTGCAATTCTAGGGCTTCCTCTGTTCAATGTTTCTATCAATGATTACACCAAACTGGAAGGTGCTGTTGTCACTCTTGAGAGACAGGAGTCCTTGCAGAGGGATCTTGATAGACTGGAACATTGGACTATGACTAATGGGATTAAATCTAACAAGTTGCAGTGGCAGATTCTGCACCTAGGACCGAGTAACATCAGGCACAAATATAATCTGGGTGAGGAGTGGCTGGTGAGCAGCCCTACAGAAAGGGATCTGGGGGTGCTGGGTGGCAGCAGGCTCAGTGTGAGTCCAGCAGTGTGTCCTGGCAGCCACAAGGGAAACCACATCCTGGGGTGCATGATCAACTGGTCAAATTGGTGATTCTCCCACTGTGGGGCATTGATGGGGCCTCATCCTGAGTGCTGTGTGCAGTTCTGGGCCACACAAGTTAAGGGATGTTAAGGTCCTTGAATATGTCCAGAAAAGTCTGGAAGGAACATTTTGTCAGGTGCATCTAAGGGCTTTGGGTTTGTCCCGTTTGGACAAAAGGAAGCTGAAGGGCAACCTCGTTGCTCTCTACAGTTTCCTGAGTAGGGGAAGGGGAGAGAAAGCTGCTGATCTTTCTCCCTGGTATTCAGTGATACAATGCATGGGAATGGTTCAAAGCTGCACCTGGGGGAGGGCCAGACATGGCATTAGGAAGCATTTATTTACTGAGAGGGTGGTCAAACGTTGGAAAAGCCTGTCAGCGTTTAAGAAGCATTTGGACAATGCCCTCAACAACATGGTTTAACTTGGTCAGCTCTGAAGTGGTCAGGCAGTTGGACTAGATGATCGTCGCAGGTCCCTTCCAGCTGGAATCCTCCAGCAGCAGAAGTCGCCTCTGCTTCGTCCTCAGCGCCTTTATCTGCCCTACCGAAGGGCTGGTGAAGGAAGCGCGCCGAGACACGCTCCGTACGAAGAGACACTTACAAAAACATACACATACATACACATACCGACGTCCACGCAGCCTGACTCCGCAGCCCCCAGGCTCCCAACATGTGTTCGTCTATTTGTACACACGGGGCAAGATCGCGGCGAAAACCCGTCGCCTCCAG
>NW_009952435.1:1012185-1021074 GCF_000747805.2 Chaetura pelagica
GCCCCGAGGGGCTGCGCTGGGTGCGGTCTCGGCAGGGGAGCCACAGGGTGAAAAGCAGCGTTGCCATGACTGCGGTTTTCCTAATGATGGATCAACACTAAACTCGCAAACTCGAGCTTTTTCCTTCATTCTTAAAGCTGTTATGAACTGCGGGTTTCGTTTTACCGAAAAGAAAAAAAACCCAACAACAGGAAAAGGAAGAGCGATAGCGATGATAATGGCTTCTGCTTGGTTTTAAAACGTTGGCCAGAGGATTTGCAGACGTTCAAGCGGGCTGTGCCCTTTCTTGAGCCGAGTCCTGCTCTGAGCCCATTATTCGTGAACGTCAGCTTTAACTTCGGCTGGGGAAGGCTGCTGAAACTTTTAACGTGGCTGTACGTTTTCCATGTGTTTGGACAGTGTGAGAATTTTGTGCCTTTCTATCGATTGGCTGCCTGTCAGTTGCTCCCCGATTTCCTGAAGGGAAAGCTGCTTCCTGCTCGCTCCTTTCTTCTCCTCTTGCCGAGGCATCTCCTGTTGGGCACTGTTGCAGAGGGTATTCTGGACCTTTGGACTGGCAGAACTTTGTTCTCATTTTTTTTTTGAAGTACATCATTAATTAGGAGAACACAGGACCAAGAACACTCTTACAAATAACGTGTTTGCTTAATGCTGTGAACAGCAGCTGAATTAATATTTATTTGCAGTCAATTACCATGTAGGTACATAAAAATCACTTTGCTGTTTCTTCTTCTAACTGCCGGTTACTAGGACTCATGGCACTGTACTTTTCTTGGAAAAAAATACGGATTTTTCCCACAATGCACACATTTGTGACACCCTGTAGTAACTGGCTATAATCATACAACAATACGGATGCATAATTGATTTGAAGTGCGACTTTTACACTTTACCTCCTTGGGCACTGATTCTAGTCCATGTTTATAGTAGCTCTAGTACAGGTGAAGTTCAGATCTATTTAGTAAAGGTTGTTATTTTAAATGAGGAAAACTAAACGTCCTTATAAATGTGAATACATTTCCATTATTCAGTGGCTTTTAATGGGCAGACTTTGGGTTTATTATGCTTGGCTCTTCCATTCTTTCAAAACTCATGTGCTACGTAATTCTTTTGCAAGACTGATTTCTTTCTGTTTCCTTGAAGTGTAATCCTGTCTCTGTTATCAGTGTGCTGGCTCTTTGTGAGGGAGAGTAGAGCAAAACTTTGTGATTCAGTTCTTCCTTTAAGGGCTTTCCCAGGAAGTACCAACTTTGGCACGTAGCCTTAATCACTTCTGAAAATAACAACAAACAGATCATTCAATAATTATATATCTGTCATCGTATCAGCACCAAAGCTCAGTGATACATTTGTCTATTTAAATGAAAAGGAGAATGCAGAAAGCAGAAGTTTTCTGGTATGGGTTAGGGTAATGGATTAGGAAAAAATATGTTCAGGACAGATAAACTAGGCTGCTGTGACTTTTTGGAGTCATGTTTGGTTTAGTCTTCCTCACCCTTAGGTTGGAGATAGAAATGCTCTTAAGGTCAGTAGGAGGAGTTTAATGAAGAGAATATTATGAGTAAGATGCTTCCTGGACTCGGGTTTCAGGCATGTGACAGAAATGAGCTTTAGAGACCTTCTGGAGCCAGGAGTGAAAGGGGGCTAAAGCTACTTCAGCAGTCACTGTCGCTGTGGGAGGTACAGATGCAAAAGGATTAGTTAGTTAGCTGTGAGACTTACCTCTCTCTGCCCTGTGAGCTAGGTGTTGCTGATACCACAGAACAGAAGCACTGGTGAGATGGGGCTTTGTTGCTCAGGCATTAGTTTGGGCTTCAGTGGTTTGAAAGTGGTGATGCTTGGCCATAAAAAATCGCAGTTGCTCATTTTGCTGTAATTTGAAAAGCTGCAGTGTGGCTGGATTATTTTGGGGGTTCCGTATTCATGACAGTATCATATAGAAGTATGATATAGAAGGTTTCTATCACTGTTAATGATGCTAGCGTTACAGGTGGAATTATTCTGATGCACTTATATCTCGTTTTTTTAAACACAATTCTAGGTACAAGCATAAATGGCTCCTGGTGTCTCAAATGAGAAGAAAGCTGATGATGAACAGTCTTCAAAGTAAGATTCAGAAATTAATTATCTTGTCCAAGTTTACACTTTCTCCCCAAACTCATAACACTCTCATTTATTTTAAGATAAAGTTTATGATACAAATATTGATTATAACATCCAGTATCTACTAGAAGCTGTTTTGACAGATGAAGTCTCTATCTGCTTTAACTAGGCCTACACAGAGGGCTTTGCTGGCTAGCCCTTTTCATTTATCATGACAGTGAATTTTTCGAAGCATAGGTGATACCTGTTTTAATATATTTTTTAATCCAGTGAGCTGTTTAATTGTTGACTTTTGTTTTTGCATATGGCCAGACCTACCTGCTTCAAGAATTTGAACAATTATTTTGATCTGTTTATCTGGTCCTTACTGTAGGCTTATTTTAGTAAAATGTGTGTGTGTGGTCCTCAGGTGCTTGTGTTTTGTTTAAACCTCCGGAAGTTGTAGGTGCTTTACAACAGTGCAAGGGGAATAAACTGTCAGCTCCTTAGAATTACAGGCCAAATATTTTTATCAGGCAAACTTTGCCTCTACTGTAAATCCATGGCATTGGTCCTAGGTACACATAGGAATACACATAGTAAGCATAGTAATATGCTTACTTTTATTGCCCGTTTTACCCCAGGGTCCAAGTCTGCAATCAGATCCGGATGGGCAGATAACCAGTACAAGTTAGTAAAAGCCCCTAGCTGCAGTGAGGCAGTGGGTTGAAAGGTGTTGTTGGTAGGGTATGAGATCAAAAAGGTGAAATACAGTCACTGCCAAAGAAGGAAGCAAGCTGTATTTAGGCCAGGCATGAGGACAGTGGTGTTGGCACACACCACATTAATTTCCCTGTACTTTTAATAGAGGCCTCGCCTTTTCCCAGTTTATTTCCTGGAGAGAAGCTTCTGTTGCTGGTATTCTCATAACGAGGGAAATAATTTTTGCTTGCCTGAGAACAAATTGTGAAGTGATTTCAAATTATTGCCTATTTGTATGTAAAAGCCATTCCAATAAACATCAACACAGCCAGCTATTTGATCTGCATTAGTGAGTGACCTGTAAAATATGGGTAGAGAGTCCCACAAAACCAAACAGGAATAATTCAGAGGAGACACCCTGGGAACTTTACTGATGTGAGCTGGCAAAATCCTGGGCTGCTTGTCCCTTTCTGAAGACCCATAAATTGTTCTTTATTTCTCCCAGAGTCAAACAGGTCTCTTGGAGGGAAGAACAAAGGCAACCAAAGCCTTTGGATCTACCACAGGTGGAATTTGTATGATGAGAGGGATATGAGGCATGTGGGAGATGGAAAGAAATTACTCCTGAAGGGGTGAATGAATCCTCTGCTTTGTTGGGCTGCTAGTCTGTGGAGGACAGGGACAAGCAGGGTGGTTTGGGATGGATACCTTTTTCTTTGTGTAGCCACTGCTGGATACTTAGTGACCTGGGAGAAAGAATTTAAAGAACAGAAACAATTGTTATACTCAGAATATTGGGATTGTAACTATTTGCTTTCTGAGGGACAGTTCAGACACCTCAGTATGGGCATTGAGGCCACTATAGGCTTCTTAAGGTAATCAATTCGTCCTGCATAGAATCTACAGAAAAGCACTGCCTTTATGGAGAGGCATTAGGAGACAGACAAGACAGCCTAAAACATCTAAAATAGCACCAAACATCTATGTTTAGGCTTTGTAGTTGTTCCTGTAATGCCTTAACAATTTTTTGCATAAACTCCAGGCAAACATTTTTGTTTGTCTCCTCTGGCAAAGCAGTTTGTATTTGCTGAGCCATTCAGTGTCTGCTGTGAGCCTTCATTAAGCTATTAAGTCATCTTCTTATGTCTGGCATTACTTACTTACTTACTACTTGATTTCATCTCTCAGAAACTACTTTGAAGTATCGACCAGTATTTTGCTTAAGCTTGTGATTATTGACTAGTCTTTCCTACCTGTTTCAATTGAACTTAAAACACCAGGCATAGAAGGCAGACGTTTTATGACTCATTCAGCTTGCTTGGTTAGTCTACTGCCAAATTTTCCATGAAGTCAATCCCACATAATGCAGTTTTCCCTCCTTGCCTTGTCATTTCCTGATTCTTCTGAAAGGTACCTTTTTTTAAGCTTCCTTACAGGAAGCAACTTAAGAGAAAGCTGGTTCTTTTTACTTCTTCCTCTCTCCTTTGCATTTTTTTTTCTCATCCATGGTTTTCTCTTTGCTTCACATTTCTGTTTGCCCCTTTCCTCTCCTGTATCAGATCCTCTTATCTTTTTGTTACCATTCTCATGCTGTAGAGTTTTTGCCTCCTAGCTGGATGACACAGAGTTGCAGTGAGCCAAATTAACAGAAATCCCCTTTGTAGGGGATAGAAAAGCCCAAATCATTCCACCTCTCTCAGCCGGCTAGGAGGGTCAGTCAAAACACAGATGTCAAGTTTGCTTTCCAGCTTTGTATAGATTATCTATGTAGTAAGGTGGTCTGTTGAATATTCCCAGGTCCTGCTGCCATTGTTCTGCCCATAAAGGCCCCCGCTGGTTTACAGCTTGAATATTAAGATAAAGGTTGCAGTGTTGCAAGTGCATCTTGCCATCTGGGATTTTCTTCAACAATTTCATCCTGTGGAATAAATGGAATGTTAAATATCTTATATGATTTATTAGGAGATATAAGGTGGTCATGAAACGTAGCATTTCATAATTTCATAACATAATGAATGAGGAAACAAAAGGTATTGCAGGCATACTTAGGTGTGGCATTTCTCAACTTTTACTGATTGACTTTGCAAAATTAGCATCCGTTCAGTGTAGGGGTTTCTGAATACTCTGTATGTCTCACAATGCTGCTGTCCCGGCAGAGAGAATTATATCTGTCTCTGCAACCCTCACCTGGAGAAAATGAAAGAAGACATCCTGTACCATTTTGCTCTTGGGACTGGTACCCATGATTTTCCAGCATTGTTTGGAGATGTTAAGGTAGGACACTGCATTTCATTCAAAAAGCCTAAGCTTGTCTGCATAAGGTGGAAGTATAGCTGTCTTCAAAGTAAGACTAAACGTGCCAGTCTACCACCAACTGAGGAATTAATAGGAAGGGGGTAAAATTTTGTGGGGCTTGTCACTTTCAATAGTAAGCAGATTGGGGTAATTGTTTCTGACTGTCTCTCTTCATCCAGTAAAAAGGCAAATGCTGCAGTCTTTATTCAGGTAGAACTCCATTTTGGGGGGGCTTTCAAGCTTTTACTAGTTTAAAGAGGATGAAGGCATTTGAGTGCTTATATTGAAGGGTTTGGTTTCTTCTGTATTTTTTCTTGATGACCTTTTAGAATGATTATGAGAAAAATCACATCTGGGAATAGCTTTGTATTAACTGAATGTAGCTGCATCCTCATGTTGGTGTTTGCATATTTTTTGCTATTCTGAGTCATGCAATTGATTTTGTTTTGTTGAATACTGCCCTCCAGTTTGTATGTGTTGGAGGAAGTCCTTCACGGATGAAAGCTTTTATCACCTACATAGCTGAAGAACTGGGGCTTGGGAGCCCTGGCTGTGACTTTCCCAACATCTGTGCTGGAACGGACCGTTACGCAATGTACAAAGTGGGGCCTGTTTTGTCAGTCAGTGTAAGTACCTCATTTAATCAGGTATGGGACACAGTTCAGTGTTGCTGTTTGAAGCAGAAAATCAGAATGCACATTTCTTTTAAACACTTAATAGATGGAGGCAGGTTTCTAAGTATGTGCCAGCCATGCTCAAAATAGTGCAATCAGCTAAGAATGCCTTTTTAGCCTTTTATTCTAAGAGGGCAAATCTCTGAGACCTTCACTCCTTTCTTGCCTCCTTTTTCCTTAGTGTTATCACTGAGATGTTGCAGCAATGGCCTAATAATTTTTTGAGCAGACTTACCATTGCTTTATCCCTGTCCTGTGTCCTGCATAAAGGGCAAAAAAGGTCACTTGATGCATGTGTGGTATTGGAAAAAATGACTGTATTACATCCAGAGCTAAGTGTCATTGTCAAATGTGCTAACATAGCTTAAGAGTAGCATTTGATGTGATTTGTGCTGCCAACTCATGTATACATTTTAAAACTTCATACCTTTAATTTATAGATACATACTTCAATGGCAATTTCATAACTGCAGTATCATTCTCCACCTTTTTGAGCTGTAATTATTGCATGATCATGCAAGCTAAGGTGGACTTACATTTGCTGAACTTTGTGACTAAAACACAGTGCCTGTGTTTTGGAAAAACTTAGCTTAACTATTCACTAGCACTTCAAGTTGGTAAAATATCAGAATGGGGTTTTTCTTGTGTTTCAGAAAAGTTCTGTGATTAAATTAATTTGTCAACTGTTAGAAAAGAACACTACTTATACTCTTGAGAATGTAAATATTTTATAATTAATTATTTTCAGAAATACTGTACTTGAGCCATAGTCTGTGAAAGCCAGTGGGAGTCTTTCTGTTTACCTGCAGTAGCCTTTCGGTTGGACCATTGGTTAGCGTTTTTGTGAGAGTGAGTTAGGAGACATTTGGAAAAAAATACCAGGAAGGAGATACTGTGCAGCTCCTTCTTCCTCATGTATTTTGCATTGTCTGTGTGAATGTTGAATATGAATTTCTGCTTTCATTTCAGCACGGTATGGGCATTCCTTCTATTTCAATCATGTTGCACGAGCTGATCAAACTGTTGTATCATGCCAAGTGTTCCAACATAACCATTATTCGCATTGGCACCTCTGGTGGAATAGGTATTTCCCCTCTTGATTTATTTTTTTTCTTCAAACCAAAGCATCTTTGTAGGAGAGTAAAGCATCTCTCTGCACATAAGTGGTTGATGGTCAGAACAGTTTTCCACAGGAGATGAATTTTGAAGGAAAAGGCAATATCTACCCCCAAACAGAGACAATGCACTTAAGAGATGTGACAATGTGAGAAGTACATTCCTGTCCTGTATGAAAAATATAAGATAAGAAAGACTATATAGTGAAAAAGGAAAAAAAAGAAAAAGTTATTTTGGAAATTATTTCTAATAATAATCTGGAGCAGCTAGGCATGTGCAGAAAAAAATCTCTTGGTGAATTCAGGGGCAAAATTGCCACCTCTAAAGGAAGCAGGATTGGATCAAAATGTATGTTTTATGTGTGTGGAAACAAAGCATTAACTATATTGTGAAGCTTTACTTCTTTCTTTTTACTGCAGGTCTGGAGCCAGGCTCTGTGGTTATAACTAGGCAGTCTGTAGATGCCACCTTCAAACCTCAGTTTGAACAGGTTGTTCTGGGAAAGACTGTAATTCGCAGTACAAACCTAGATGAACAGCTCACTAAGGAGCTGATGCAGTGCAGTAATGAAATCGGTCAATTCAATACAGTCATTGGGAACACTATGTGCACTCTGGATTTCTATGAAGGTAAGATTTCTGTCTGGTGACAGACTAACAGAAGTATGTTGGTAAGCAGCAATAGATAAACATTAAGTAATATTTTAACATCAAGGTTCCAGTTCACTGAACAGGGTGCATTCCCTACTTTGAGTTGTCTTGTCAACTGTAATTAACCTGTTCTTCATATATGCAAAATTAAGCATTGTGCTTAGCAATTTGCTGAATTGAACATTTAATTTTGTGGAGTTTTATTTCCCCCCAGCTCTAACAGATCCTCTGAAAAACATATAGTCTGTCTATATGCTTTTCAAGTACATGTCAGTTGGGTGTGTTTTGTCACAAAATTACTGTGATTTACTGGGGCATCCTAGAGAATTAGAGGAGTGAGCATTATTTGTGTCTGGTTTGTGCTGTTTTTTGGTTTTGTTTTTTTTTATCTTTTTGTTTGGTTGATTGGTTTCTTTTTGTCACTCATTAAGTATCTAAAGTAAATATTTTCCAAAAGAAGTGTTGGAACTTGTTTCCAGTGCATGTTTTGAGCAAATCAGTGATCATACAGCTGAAGACGATATTCTGCTGAGTTGTGTCAATGCTGGTATCTAGGAGGGACAAACCTCCAAGGCTTACTTTGCATAAACATACATTCAGGCGCTTTTCTCATCTCCTAGGTCTATTCACAAGCAGCTTTCATTTTCTTTAGCTGTTACTGAATAGGTGACAAAGGGTCCAATGCAGAAGAGAACACTGGTTTTCATGGTAGTGCTCAAGCTTGGCCAGAAGCAGACACAATCAGTTTGTTTGTCTCCTCAGTCACCAATCACAGGTGCAAGCTACACTAAAAAAGGTGTGTCAGGAATGTTTCTAGGTCACACAGCAAAAACAGAACAGGCTCAAGGGCATTAATCTGGGAGTACACCTCCTGAAAACAAAAGGTACTGAGTAAAAGACTGTGTAATATATCTTTACTGTACATAACCTGCTGCTGTTTTATCTGTAGGTGTTATTCTGGAACAATTTGAATAAACTGATTTTCTAAAAAAATTATAGTAGTGATAGCTTAAGCGGCTCTTCATCTCTTACCTTAGAGAGTCTGTAAGTAATAAAATGTTTATCCTCTTAAGGTAGCATCAGGAAAGCATTATCAAGCTTGGCAGTTATTATAGACAATGATGAAACAGAAAAAATACAGCACTTCCATGCAGCTTCAAGTTTGTTGCTGAATTTTGACACATGCTGCATGAGGGAAACTACTAGTATTTTCCCATTTATGAATTTGAGAATTTAAGCTGGAGAAAACCAATTAAAGTAACTGTGATTCACATTATTAAAAAATGCAAGTCATATGTAGAGTTTCCAACGATAGCTAAGAATAGCTTTGTCCAATTTGTCTTGTGCATGAAAATAAAGAATATTAGTAA
>NW_009952435.1:1021128-1027128 GCF_000747805.2 Chaetura pelagica
AGTGACTTCATCACACTGAATGTTTCTGCAAAATTGCTTTGTAGGACAGGGCAGGTTGGATGGTGCAATCTGCTTATATACTGAAGAAGAGAAACTGCAATATTTGAAGGAAGCTTATGATTCTGGTGTCAGAAACATAGAGATGGAGTCTTCTGTATTTGCTGCAATGTGTAATCTCAGCGGTGTCAGAGGTAAACTAACTTAAGGTCATTTTATTCAAGCTATTGAAAGTTTTCTGTTTTCTGCAGGGGGGTTGTGGTTAAAAACTGCAAATAGGAATGTTAACTTTTACATATTAAAAAAAAACAGTTCTGGTTATACTTTTATTGCTGTGATTGTTTGATTTGTGTCATATGTATTCACGACTTAGCAAAATTCCTCACATAGTTCTTACCAGGTTTAGTTCTGTCATTTGCTATTCCAGCCCATGGCAAGCATGTAAATCATTGAAGTACCTAATTACCTTATAGCATTTATTTGTTTTCTTCAGTTAGCTTTTGAAGTTTCCAGGAAGCAACTGGTTAATTTAAACAATCAGGTGATGCCATATACATAAAATTATAATAACTTTTTATACTTTCATATAAAATTGAAAATAAAAGTATTTTGTGTAGACTTATGGCTTTAATTCTTAAACAGCTAAAGATTTTTAGAAGCATCATGAATAAACCATTACTAATCAATCATATACTGTTTTAAAACTTTTTTTTCAACAAGCTAAATTTCAGAAAAGATTAAGGAAAAAAAGTGTTTGTAAATACTATGATACAGTCTCCCTTTCTGCTTACCATGCTATAGTGCCTCACTTTCCTTGGCAAGGAGTTGCCTATTTAAAACACTAATGTTTCTCAAACTTCCTTAAACTCAAGGAGGACAAAATGAAGAAAAATAAGCAAAAAGGCCAGTAGTTATATCAAGCATCCTCAGTTCCTTCTGACTGGACAGTGGTTAAAAACTCAACCCATTAGGGAGCTTATTCCTTCCTGCTGTCTCTGCTTTGTAGGTCTGTGATGTGTTTTACTGCTTGAGCTCTGCCAAGTGTAGCTTTCAGAAACCCCAGATACAGAAGAGTGATGGTAGAGCTCAGTTTGTGTCAAAGGAGGGAATTTACCTTTGGGGCTCTGGTTACTAAAAAGCAGCAGATGAGCCGGAGATGGTCCATGAGATCTTCATGTACTTGCAGTGCTCCTTGTCCGTGAATGTCAAAGTGGCTCATCTGCTGGTTCTTTAGGGATGACATCTACAGCACAGGGATTCAAGCTGGGGATAAGGTAGATAGCAGAGGGCTGCAACTACAGCTGCCACAACATCTCTGATCACTTCCAACCAGTCAGGTGCTTGGGACTTGTGAAATACAATTCCTATACAGAAAAATGTAAGAATTGTGACATTATAAGAAGTATCTGCAGCTGTCTGACAGCTCTTGCTTTATTAGTGTAGCATCTGTTGTCTTAAACTATTTGTAACTCTTGTTATAAATCATCCACAGCATCTTCCAGCATCATGCACCATTATTTGGGGTTTGTTTTCTCTCATTTTCTAATCTTATAGCTGTTTGTTCAAATACTTATATTCTTGGACAGTAAAAGTGCCAGAATGTCATTCCTAACTAATGCTCTTTTTTTATTTCTAGCTGCTGTAGTGTGTGTCACTCTTCTGAATCGGCTTGAAGGGGATCAGATTAGTAGCTCACATGATGTACTTGTGGAGTATCAGCAGAGGCCACAGAAGTTAGTGGGATATTTCATTAAGAAAAGTCTTGGGAAAGTATGAAATACCCATCTTTCACCTAGAAGGGCCAGAAACTGGAAGCAGCGATGCAAGCATTGAAACAGAAGGGGATGACTCTTCTGAAATTGCCAATGAGGATTGATCTCCTAAAATCTGATGAATTTTCAACTAGAGAACAGATAAAAAATTAAAATACTGAATTTTTTATTTGCTAGTTTAGTCTTCCTCTAATTTTAAAAACACATTTTCTCATTTGTACTTGGGATATACAGTGATTGTAAGTTTCCAGAAAAGTTTTCTTCCTTAAGCTTAAGAAGAATCAGGTAGGAATGGCTCCTTTTTGTTTGAACAGTTCCTCCCTTATTTTAAAAAAAAATAATTAAAATTAAAAAAAATGTGTTTTTAACTATGCTTTTTATTGCACAAAGCCCTGTGAGTTCCCTTGGGAAACATGCAGCAAAGCACATCCTTGCTCTGCAACTTCCTGTTCACGGAACAGCAGCAAGAAGATAAAAAAATCATCACTTAAGAAGCAATGTGCTGCACTCTAGGCTGAAAAAAAAGCTTATACTAAGTTGACCACTATGGGTTTGGAGGAGAAAGTTTGCTGTTGTAAAAGAAATACTTCTGTGAAGAGAAAAAATACTTTTTCAGGAAAACTAGGTGGGTCTGTTTGGGGAAGCATATTACTGCTTACAGTTAAGCCTGGAGATATGAATCTGAAATGGTGTGATTTGTCTTCTAAAGGACTGACAACAAGAATCTGGAAACTGGTCAAAAAGCAAAAATTCTTAAATAATGTAACTGTGTGAACTGTCAATTGAAACTACAAAGCTTTTGTAATTGCAGTCATATAAAGTAGGCACTTCTGGTTTGGTATCTAATATGAAAGCTTTTACGTGCTACGTGCCAAAATATGACTAGCATTGTGGCCTGGCTGAATTGGAACAAAGGTTCAAGCGTTCATGGAGCGATGCAACTACTCTATGAAATCAATACACAAGAAGACCTTAGCAGAAACCCCTGGAAGACTTTAGCCATTTCCCCCCAGTATGTCCTTTTTCTTTCCTGCCATTCCTTATGACATTGCTCTTTTTTTTTCAGCTAAAATATTTTTCTTCCATGCTGCCTAATAGATGGAGTAAAAGTTAAAATTACAATTCAAAGGAGAGCAAGCATCTTGCTGTTTTCTACTTGGCATCATCTTGTAATGCTGGAAGCCTAATGCAAGAGGGTGCTCTACTGACACTTCTTACATGCAATGAAGTATTTTTCTTAGCTTCAGAGGAAGCTGGCCAGAATGTTACCCTGGTAAGAACAACTGTATTTTTCCTTCTGACTGCAACTGGACAGAGAGATGACTCAGCTGTGTGCATCCGGCAGTGGAGTTAACTTCCTGTAGATTTTACAAAGGCATCCATAAAGAATGATAAAATATTTGGCAACTTAATTATAATTTAACTATGCAAATAAATTATTTAATATTAGGCATGCATAGTATTTCTGTACCGTATAGAAAAGCAGCATATGTAGGCTGCAGAACTTGAATCAGGATTTGGAGTGGTGATATTTTAAAATGCATATATG
Source organism: Chaetura pelagica (assembly GCF_000747805.2). NCBI lineage: Eukaryota > Metazoa > Chordata > Aves > Apodiformes > Apodidae > Chaetura > Chaetura pelagica. The sequence goes on from NW_009952435.1 coordinate 1,024,447, forward strand.
ATATATGTAAGTTTGATACTTTATGGTGAAGCATCTCCTGGTAGATCTTAAAATCCTGCAAACCTCAGAAACCTTAGTTTCAAATCAGTGTTGTGCTTTTTTTCTCTATGCCACCCCATGCTAGCAATGCACTACAGAATCAGTTTACTCCATAGATCAGAAAGAATAAAAGCAAAGAAGGAAGGCAGAAGATAGGAACAGGATGGAAGTATGAAGGGAGAAAATGGTGATTTCTGCCAATGGTTTGTTCTGTAATTCATGGTGTTGTTCTGGCCTGTTTCTACCTTTTTGTTAAATAAATGGTTGAGACCACAATGGATATAGGCTAGAACACATTTATTTCATGTTAGAAAGAGACTGAGAGTGTGTGGTAACTTGATTGGTGACTTAAGAAGCAAATTTTTATTTTCGGCATCTTGATGTACCTCAGAGGAAGATTTTCTTTAATAGAAGGTCTGAGAAATCTGGAAAGAGAACACCTAATTGGAATAAACTATTACCAAAAGTGCTTGGAGTATTAATGCTCTTATTAGTTCTTCAAACAACAAGCAAAATAATTCAGTAATTTCAGTATTTCTTGCCAATATACACATGTAAAAAGCTATGTCTTTTTTTTTAACATTCTTCCCAAATTTTTGCAAAGGATTTTTAGTGCATTATGTAACAGAATTGTGTTTTCTTCTCAAGTTTTCTTATCAAGTAGATCCTGTTGGATCTTTGTATATTCCTAAATAAATTGTTTATACAGTGGAACTGGAGATGTGTTTCATTTCCACTGACAAGCTAGGTGAAAGAAGCTGAAGTGCAAATGTTTTTGAATTTGCTCATCAGCAGTCAGTTCTGTTCTGAATGCAATGCTGAGTACTGCGAGTAGCGAATGGAGCTTTGAGGATTGGATCTGCATGCAACAACCCAATACAAAAAAGCAGAGCAGTGTGATTTGATGGCAGTATTATGGTTTGCTACAAGATGTTGGTTTGCTTTCCCTGCAAGTTTCTCAGCATTTAAGTTGGAGTGACTTAAATATGGTCTTTCTAAAATAATAATTTAATATTGTACTCCAGAGTAGGAATTAAATTACAGTTAAAAAAGTCATCTAGCTGAAGACAAAGGAGGTCACTGAACAGAGCAACACTAAATCTGAAACTGGTACAATAATAGAAGAAAGAGTAATGCTGACAGGAGCAATGCCTTTGCTCAGGCTACAAACAAAATGCAGCAAAAGAAAAAGACAGAGCCGCTTTTACACGACACAGAAACCTGATTCTAGATGGTTCTTGTCAGTGCTAAGCTTTTAACTGTGAGAAAATTTTCAGTTTACTATCAGTCTGTCATATTAGAAGAATGATATTCCTAGAGCTACCTAGAAACTTAAGCAAACCACTGGCTTCCTTGAGATTGAGTCTGGTTTCTTTGTTTAATGCATAGCTGCATTTTAATCAACCCTGTTATTTGACCTTGCCCACAACTAACATTTTTCATCATATCCTAACTTTGCACTCAGGAAGTGTCTCCTAGGAAAGATGTTCCTAATTGGTATCTTGCAGGCACTTTGAGAAACTCATCTCTGCTATGGAAACATTTAAAAGTAGCACTTTTTATGTTAATAAAAATAATGTTAAAAGGAAAGCCTTGTGATCACACAGTAAACCTTATGAAGGAACTGTGAGCTGTGGTAAGAAAATATGCTTGTTTACCAGATTCTCAGCCTTATTCTTACATGATTTGACTGCATTCCTGTCTACCAAACAGTATTTTTGGCTCCCAGGCTTCAACCTATTTAACATAATAAACTAAGTTTCTTTAAATGTGCTTGCCAACCCACTCTAATTAACCTTTATAAAAATCAAAGGCTAGACATGGTGCATTGATGTTATCATATTATAAAGCAGTCAAGGTCTAAAAACCAAAGGTGGATGCTGGCAGAAGGTTCTCTGCCTTTTCTGCATTTTTCTTTGGATGTCTTGCATACTCTAATAATAAACTTTTAAGTTAAAACCAAGGCAAAACCTCCTAATGCTAAGCAGAAGCAGAAAAGGGCAGGTCATACTGTCTTTTCCTCACTTGGAGACCTGCTGCTGAGCCTATTTTTTTTTTTCCATTCCAGAAGTAATGAGGGGAGCTCATGATGAAATATATGACCTACTAATTTGCCCTGCAATATGCAAGATGTTGTTGTTGACTGCAGCCACCCTGTTAAGGAGCTGTGAAATTATATAGTTTATTTAGCCTACCAGCAACTGTGCTGTGTTTGAACCTTTTGAAGCTCTTTGTACATAAACCACCAAAGCAAAGTTGCTAGTTAAGGCTGGTACTTGCACAGGTGCTACTTGACACTGTGCTGATGCAACCTAGATCGCTTAAAGATGTGGGTGGGATGGCAGCAATATAGCTGATTGGTCTTCCCAAAAAATATTCACAACTGATTTGCTCTTCCTGCCTCTGTGCTGAGTTTTTTAATACAATAGTTTCTTTTGTGCCAAGGAGGCACAAACAAAAGTTTTCTTATGTTGCAGGAAGGGGGATGGGATGGGGGGAAAGGTGGGTCGATTTAATATTTCTCATATTTCTGTAACATTGCAAATAATACAGACAAGGTCATTGAAATGGTTTGACTGAGGATTGGCGATTAAATGACAGCAATGCTCTCTATTCCCTTCCCCTCCCACCTGGATAGGGAAA
>NW_009952435.1:1027173-1052661 GCF_000747805.2 Chaetura pelagica
AACTAAACTAGACAGCTTTAATTAAATACTAATTATAAAATATGTACAAATATGTGCAGGAATGTGCGAAACCCTATCAACTCTCCCCATCCCCAGCAACTCCCCTGGCATCTCCTGAGCTGTGAGCGGTTCCGAAATGTCCCGGAGCTGCAGGAGAGAGTGGCAGAGCAGACAGGAGCTGAGGGGAGAGCTGTGAGGGTCAGGAATGCACGGGCCTAGGGATCAATGGTGATGGATAGATGGAGTCCTCCCTGGATGTCAGCCATGGATGGAAGAAAATGAAAGAGGCTTGACATATGTGATCCTTGAATTTATACTGACTGTTACATATAAATGGGATGGAATCATTTGCTTGGTCAGGTTTGCTGTCTGTCTAGGCTGCTCCTCCCTATGGGAGGGTTGTAGATACAACCCTGCTGCTCCTTAGTGTCCAAAGCAGCGGATCTGACAAGTAGAGCAAAGCGTCCTTGGTGTCTCTATAGGAGTAACTATAAACATTCAGGTGTTATCAGTCCACTAGCTGGAAAACTTGCTACTACTTCCAGCAAGTGTGCTGCTTAAAAGAGAGTTCACTGAAGAAAAAGAAAAAAATCAGTGAAAAGAAAATCAGCTTCATCCTGGCTCAAACCAGGACACTTATGCATTCTATTTTAAAAATAATTTCCCAGAATGTCACTGTAGGGATTGTTCTTGGTTAAATGTTGATGAGGTACCTTTTATTTTCATTGTTTTTTTCCTATCAAAACCAAGTCTGCTACTGGAGAACATCATACCAGCAAAAATGTATTTTTTAGAAAACAGTGATCTATGAGGTAAATGAAGTCAAGAGAAGTTGATGGTGAAAGGCATTTCTCTATTGAATGTTATGTATTAAAATGAGGGCTTAGTAGTTAATTAGTGTTGAGTAGGAATTGCATACAAAATAGTTGTTTCCTGTATCCATGAAAAGCTGGTTAGCATTAAAAATAGAATGCAACATTTATGGGTATGTAATTATATAGAGCATAATTATGCACATCACACAGTCGGATGAGCAGAGATTCTGCAGAGTTGTTCAAAATAGTTTGCCAAATTGTTCATGGAGGCTGTTAGCTTACATACTAGTCAGGAACTGTTCTTTATCAGTTGCTTTGATAAGTAACTGCTTGTAATTTATTATGCTGACTGATTAGTTTGTAATTTCCTATAAATCACACACCAAAGATTCCATTTCCCAGCTTCCCAAACTAGCTGTGTGAACCCATACATATATTCCCAATATTCCATTATTGACAAATACTAGTTTAAAAATGCATACTTTGACTGTGCACAGAATTTTCATCTCACCTATCTCAAAATTTCCCATTTGCTCCTGCTAAGCAATATCACTGTACATACTCTGAAATAGCAAGGACTTTAGCATTGCTTGACTAAAAGCAGAAACCTCACGTATGCAACTGCCAGCCAGCTGTGAAGTGGAGCTCCTTGGTGAGCTATGTCCTTCCTTTTCAGTTGCTCACCCAGCTACACTTGCCACCACAGGGCATTGAGGAGACAGCCCTGGGCGGGGAGTGATGGCACAGGTGAGTTGCAGGGGGTTGTGTGGCTCTGCTGCACAGCATAGGGGCTGCTCTTCAGCACTGGAGGAAGCAGAAGGATGAACCAGAGTCATGAATACAGGCTGGAGGAAGACATGCTATGGAAAAAGACCTGGGTGTACTAGTGGATCAAAAGCTGGACATGAGCCACCAATGTGGAATTGAAGCCCAGAAGGCAAATTGCATCTTGGTCTGCATCAAGAGAAGTGTGGCCAGCAGATTGAGAGAGGTGCTGCCCCTCTACTCTGCCCTGGTGAGACCTCACCTGGAGTGCTGCTTCATCTGTGGAGCCCCGAACACAAAAAGCATGTGGATCTGTTGGAGTGTGTCCAGGGGAGGGCAACAAAAATTATCAGAGGACTGGAGCACCTGTCTTACAAAGACAGGCTGAGGGAGTGGGGGTTGTTCAGCCTGAAGAAGAGAAGACTCCGGGACAACCTTATAGTGACCTTCCAATACTTAAAAGGAGCCTATAGGAAGGCTGAGGAAGACCTGTTCACAAAAGCATGTAACGATAGGACAAGGAGTAATGGTTTTAAGCTAGAAATAGGTAGATTTAGATTGGACATTAGTAAGAAGTTCTTTAATATGAGGGTGGTGAATCGCTGGAACGGTAGTGGAGGCCCCATCCTTGGAGACATTCAAGGTCAGGCTTGATGGGGCTCTGAGCAATCTGTTGTAGTTGGAGGTGTCCCTGCTTATTGTAGGGGGGTTGGACTTGATGACCTTTATAGGTTCCTTCCAACACAAGACATTCTATGATTCTATGATTCTATGACTGCTGGAGTTGTGTGTGTGCTTTGCCAGTGCCATGATGATGGGAGAGTGGAGTGGGAAATAGGAGTTAATAGAAGAACAGAAGATGTGCTCGATAGACTCATCTTCATACATAATTTAATCAATCCTGCCTTAGAGGTACAAACATGCATAACATAATTCAGGTAAATGCTGAACTACTAATTTTTTTAGTATGTCCTGAGGACTTTCACATTTCTATTTAAAACTAAACAACTACTTCAATAATTCTTCAGTCTCAAAGCAAAGAAAATAAAAGGAAATCCCACCATATTTGAGGAATGAAAACCTTCAACAAGTCATATTCTGCCATGACAGCATCTGTGATTTCTGCATTGCTAGGAGGCAATTTTTACCAGTATGTAAAAATGTATGAATTCATGACACCAATATAGTTTATTTTTTCTCTACTGCTTGAGCCCATGGAAAAGGTAAAAATAATAATAAAAAAATCTGCACCATTTCAAACACAAAGCTTTTAGCAGATTTATCCATCAGTTTAATATGAAATGGAGTAACTAAGCTTCACAACATGCTCTGGAGGGCCAAAAACTGCTGCTGAGTGACCTAAATGCAAGTTTGGGAAAGAGAAGCTCATGCACTGGACATAAGACAACAGCTGGAAATTGGCAGAGTTCAGTGGACCTACAGATGTGCAGTTGCTCATGCAATAAGTATGACACTTAATAAATTGCTACCTTAACTTCCACATGTAGTGGAAGTAAGGTTCTTCACTGTTCACTTCTTTATCCAAAAAGTTATTATGTTTTTGGGGCTTTTACTCTCCATGTGGAAAAATAGCTGTGAATATTTAGATGTCTCTTTCATTCAATATAATACATCTTGCAGAAATTGTACTGATGCAATTTGTTCAGCAAGAATGAGAAATAAAGAATATAAGTTCAGGCATCATTTTGTCCTAACGTGTGCATATTTATGATTAATGATTCAGAGTTTTGGTGATTTGAATAACTTTCTATAATGACTGATATGTGTCTCCATTGACCATAGAGAAGTGCTTTTGGGGATCAGATTTTATCTTAGTTAATTCATTTGGATAGAACAAAACATATAGAAAGTTTACTCCTCTGCTCAAGATGACATTCCTTGTTGACAGGGCAGTCACCTCCACCCCCCAGTAAAACAGCACAGCTCTGCACTGCCTGACACCTGCTGTGTCTCCAGGTGGCTCTGCTGCCACAGGTATTCCCAGGCTCCTTCCTACAGATTCTCCCCCGGCTTCAGGAACTGACCTCTCTCCTCTTTGCTTAAGGAACTGCTGAAAGACTAATTTTTGTCCTGGGTGAACTGATTGCATTTAGCAATCAACTAACAGTTTTCTGACTTGTCAGAATAGTCCACCTTTACACAGGTAACGTATAATGAAAAAGGAGAATGAGATGTCACACACTCTTTATAACATAAAATGAAATATGAAGATGCAAGGGGACACTGATGCACAGTGCTAGAGTTGTACGTAGAAGGGCACTGTAAAGTATACACACACAGGGTTATGTGGTTAAACAGTGTTCTTATTTTCCTTCTATTCCTTTCCCTCCCCACCAAAAAAAAATATAAAAATTATCTAAGCATATGCAAGCAAAATGGCATTAATGCTGCAGTGACAGAAAGTCACCAAACTCTGGAAAAAATAAAACTTGTGTTAGATATTCTTTTTTTCCTATTGTTTACATGCGTTTTTATTCTAGAAAACTAGAAATAAGTGGAGAATATATACTGTGGAGTAAAGCACCCTGAAGGCATTTATACAAACCCACCCCCTTACTGTTCATTGCACTGAGAAACAAATAGAAAGATGAGATTCCTCAACGAATGCAAAACAAGAGGCAGAAACATAATCTCATCTTTCTCAGCAAGCAGGCAAATCTCTCGCACCATTCTCTAGTACTGGAATTCATCAGCTACTGAGTAATACCTTCAGAATGCTTGGTGGGTGATTCTCAGTTAGAAAGTCCTTAGGAAGACACTCTGCCAGTGGACGAAGGAAAGAAAGGACGACATGGGGCAGGCTGTACACCAGTTCAAGGCTCTGTTTTGGAAGAATTGGCTCTGTCGTGTGAGGCAACCGGTGAGTTTTTGGAAATGATAAAAAAAGAAATAATGTAAATCTTCCTTTAATATCTGTTGGAAAGAGGGTATCTGTTAGTTTTTCACTGCTGATTGTTAAAGATAAGTGGGCTGCAAGTGGTTCCTGTTTTGCGTTTGGTCTTCTAGTTGTTAAAAACAAATGTCGAGAACAACAGTGGTTTTTAACTCTAGAATGGCTGAATACAGCAATGCTCCCCAATTTGCAAATGAGGTAGGAAATCTCATAAAGTTTTGAAGAACCACAGCTTATCTTCTAATTAACAGAAGATACTGCCAGTGTTTGTAGGAGTGGTGAGGATAAAAATAATTTTTCTTCACATTACAGATACTCATTTGGTAAAGTAAGAAATCTTGCACAACTGAGATCATAATCTAGATATGGGAAATGCAAGGACTGTGTAATAAAATGGTGTATACTTCTAAATTTTCTTTCTTATCAGCTCTACAAAGCCTAACTTAACCTTTCAAATTCCAATATGCAGAAGAATGTGGCAGCTACTTCAACAGCAGTCAACATAATACTCAAATGTGAGATGAGATATCATTGCTTATCCTGTGATTGACATGTTTTTTTAATTTAAGATAGAGGGGTGCACATTTTCTCAAGTGAGATAACAGTTTTGTGGAAAAAAAGCCCCACTACAGTTAAAAGCTCATCACGGATTTCTCTTGTCTGAGATGATGTGAGGATTTGCAGTAAGGGATATTGACTGCTTTGGATAGGGTTACCTCAATTAAACAAATATACAGCTTTTCATTTTAGAAATCTTTCACTTAAATAAAATTGTGATTTAGAGAGACAACTTCTTCTTAAAATGATTTCAAGTTATGTTGTTGTTTTTTTTTAGTATTAAAGACATCTTTTGGGAAGGGATACTATTGGTTATATTTTTCTCCATTCCTAAACACTTCTGTATATTCCCTGTTCCTCATACTTAAGTCAGTGTGCATTAAGTGGCTTCTCAGCATCTCCTTTTCCACTCCATGCTGATCTATTTTTTCTCATTGATCTGTCTAGTTTTCCCTCTTACATATTTCTGAGGGACAAAATCTTCGTTCGTGTAAATTTTAAGTTTGCCTAACTTTCCTGAATAGAGAGTTTACTGAAATGCAGGCTTCTCCAAACCATGAATTACAATGAATGACCCAAAGCAAACTTAAATTCTGCCTGTCCAGAGCCAGGAGCTACCCTGGGGCATTTGGAAAATTTGGAAAATCTTCTTATGTGCTTACTGTGCAAACACTGATACATGAAGGTGCTCCATGTGCAGTTACACAGGAGAAATCCAGGTGTATGGTCCATCTGTGCAAAGAGCAGGTCAGACTGTGAGTCTGAGGAGAATCTGAAAGATCTGATGTGCTTCAGCTCTGTACTATATTGTGTAGATCAACTTGTAGAAGGCAATTGTCTTCTCATGGTTATTTATCAGCAGTTAGGGCTAGAAGACAAATAGGATCTGTTGAATTAATGATGTGTCATGAGTGTCATGTGGAATTAGTTGATACCACACAGTGAAGGGTAAAAGGGCTGTGACTGATGTAAGCATTCTGTGATGAGCAGGTGTTTTGACTGAAATTCAGACAGGCATCAGCACCTCTTATTAACCTGGTTCAAAGGCAGCACATATATACTTTTGAACATAACATTATGGTCTCTTCTAATTTCTTATTTTTCAGAAGCTTTTGCTTCTGAACTACAGATTCTGGAAGCTCAGAAAATACATACTACCAGTCAACTGTATTACTAAAGTTTTCTATCACTGTATTTCTTAATGACTCTTTATATAGTATTTATTACCATCCAATTTTGGAGCAAGGTGAAGAGTGAAATGTGACTCCTGAATTGTCTTGTTCTGGTAGCCTAATTTAGGGGAGAATTGGGATTGCAATCATGGTGTGAAATATTTTGAGTATGTAGTTGCTAATGCAGATATTAGGATAAAACAGAAACATACTCTATCCTAAAACTATGGAGATTTTTAAAAGTTGCTATTATTAATTATTTATTTATTTTAAAATAATGTCAAGCATGAGAAAACATGCTGGGAAAATTCTTACTCTTCCTCTGCCCTTACACTGAGTGTCATCTTTGCCCTGGTTCGGTCCTGTATAGTTCACACTCCTTTCTTCCACACTTTAAAACATATAAACACCCCTAAAAGTTGCTTACTGCCAGATGCTCTCTGTTTAGCACACTTGGTTTTACTTCAGTGCAAAAATATTAAACTAAAAAAACCCAACAGTGAACAGGTAAAATGTCTACTTCTATCAGCCAGGTCCTAAAGCCCCATTACCAAGTCCACCATTCTTCCCAGGTGCATCTTGCCAGATGGCATGAGCTCTCAGACACCAGTTCCCTTCAGTGCTTGGGCAAAGCATCTGCAGAAGGGCTGCCATCTTTCAAATGTGCTTTCTTTGGAGCATCTTCTGTTGGTGCCTTTCCTATTTGAATGTGAATATGCCTTGTACAGCAGCATTACTTCCCACAAAGACCAGGAATAACTGGCTCAATGAGATGAATTTTACTTGCTTAATGTGTGCAGCATGCTGACATTTCATTGAGTCCTCCAACCTATTTCCAGCACTTCAGTCCAACCTACTGTTTTTGCCTCTTCAGCTGCCTTCTCAGTTCTTGTATTTATCCCAGATTCCTTTGTTATCACATGCTCTGCTAGAAGCCAGCTGAGTGAGGTTTGCTTTATTAATCTAAAAAAAACCCCAAATAGCTTACCAAAGGAGAGGACTGCTAAGGGAAAAAACCCAAACTTCAGACTTCTCATATACACAGATGCTGTTGCTACCCAGGCAGTTGTTGAGATGGTAGTAAAAACAGCTGGTGCAGACATGGCAGTGTTGATAATGGGGTTATTTCTTAATATTCCTAGGTTCTCTGCAATTGCTATTACCAACATCCAGGCTGACAATAATCTAACAAAGAAAGGCATAAAGATGTTAGACTGAGAAGCCATGAAGGCATGCTGAAATTCTGGAGATAAATGGAAATTGGGAAAATTCTTTGTTTTCCTAAAACCTTGGAGATAACATAAGTTATTCTAACAGACCTGTAGTTGCTCGGCTCACTGGTATTCACCAGTTGAGATTTTGATATATTTATTAAATCTTTAATGTTATAGATTCACCAAAATAACTACTATTTACCCTACTCTTTAGGCACAATGAGGTTTCTCAGATGAATGGTAACAACCAATGAAAATGTGGAACCAGAATGACAGTAATGATTATTTACATCTGTTATCCTTTCAGTAGATGTCTTTCTCCTCCTCCACCAAAGCTAGTGGAATTGTGAAATGTTAATTTTTATCTCTAAGTTTGTGAGGAGAAAAAAAAAAATAGTTTGCCCATTTAAAAAATGCTGTTGTTGTATTTTTGTATTTTAAGAATCTTTGGCTTATGAACCTAGAATTGGAATAATAACCCTTCCCTGCATGTCAGACTTTTAAATAATATTTTTATAAAAAAATAAGCAGGCCAATTCTGGAAGAGCTTAAAGCAGAGGAGAGTTGTCAACTGTTCTGTACCAGACATACCCTACTATGTTACAGCCTGTGTGACTTCTCCAGACATGGAGTATTGTCTTGTATTTCTAGACAGATGATACTCAGATATACCTACAAATGGTTATCTCTTCCCCTTTCTCTCATGCTTTATATGTATCATCCAGCAAAAATTCTCAGTGGGTTAAACACTAAAAGTTCAAAATATTTCTTAAATATAATTGCAGACAAAAAAAAAGACCACGAATGGGCCAAAACCAATTAACTAAAATCTACCTGAAATCAGTAAACTTCCTTGGCTGCATCCAAAGTCCATGGAAAGTACACGAAGAAAAGCACTCAAAGTTTTAGGCAACGGGATATACCACACTCCATGGAAGTTGCAAGTGTGAGACTCTGGTGACCTGCTATGGTATATCAAAGGGAGTGTCAATGGAAGATGTCCAGTTAATTTCACAACTATCTTAAGTATGAATGACTGGTCCTTAATACAGCCTAGTAGGGGATATGTAAGGAAAAAAAAAAAGAAGGTAAAAATGAGAGTATTTTCTATATTTGTTTGGGTGAACTAATATAGATTTTGAAGTCAGACATTTGCCTTATTCCTAATTGATGGAAAATTTGTTTCTCTGTTAGTAGGGTTTTGTTTTGTCTTAGTTAATGGGAATTACAATGCTTTCTGCTTTTCTGTTGTGGTAAGCAAGTAGAATTTTCCATATACTGTAACTCCTATAAAGGTGTTTACAAGCTCAGAAGTGTCCCATAGTGCTAGTAGTATGCTCTTCCTCAGTTTTAGTTATAAGATACCAAGATATTTTTGATCTAGGTCTACTTCTCCAGAGACATTTAGTAACATCTGTTCCATCCCTTTGGGAAGGCCTTTGTAATGATGAAAAGTTTCCAAGTCTATCCCTTCTCTGCTTTGTAGCACAAGGAAATCTCTCACAATGTACTTAATCCCCTGCATTTTTTACTAATAATTACAAATAACATGTTAGATATTTTTGGCCAAAGAGGTGTTCTCACCAACAAGTGTCCTAGTGAAATGCTGCTCCCAATTAATGTCTTTTTTAGTAAGGTCTAGATGTAGTTCTGTACAATAAGCCTAGCATTTTACTAACGATTTGGATACTGGTGACTTAACCAGTAGGCAAAATGATTCCTGTTCTTCCCAAATCATGAGTCCTTGTTAAGTATAACCAAGAGCCTCCAGTTATTCTTTTGGCTGGCAGGTGACAACCACTGACTTGCTTTGCCCATGAGTGCAGTCCTGGCTTTCCGAAGTAGAGCTGTCTGGAATCAGCTTTGGTGGCTCCTCACCAAAGTTTTATTTACATCACCTTGCTTTTTTTCCTGTATTGAAAGAATGAAGAGCTGGCATAGTTATTTTGGTGCCCAGGACTCACAAATGTGATTTTGGAAATTGTGCAATGGATTTGAAAGCTACTGAGCCAACCACACTTTCATGTTTGATCTGCTTGCACTTTTACCCCTGGTAAAAGTCCAGTGCAGTAGAAGAGAGAGAGAACAAAACAGCATGCTTGAAATCAAAAGGCTTTGGTTGGTCGAGGAGTTGCCCAGAGTTGGTCTGCATGATGCAGAACCCCAGGTGGTTTCTCTAATTTACAGAAAGATAAGTAAGTGCAAAGAAGAGCAGGTAAGTAGCTCTGTCTTATCTAAAGGGCACTATCAAGTGAATATCTAAACACACCTACAGCTCTCCTCACAGGTGCCAGCAGCCTGACAGAGCTAATGGGTTTAATTGCCCTGAATATCCTCACCTGGAGCCTCCACCCCTACACCCTATTTAAATTCAGTGAGGGGCCTTTGGTAAGAGCAGTAGCCTCTGGCTTAGCTGTGCTGATACATGGATCCTGCTGGTGATTGCAGGGCTATGTCTGACCCTGGCTGCTGCTCCTGGATCTGACCATGGCCTGCAGATTTGCTTCCTGGCTTGGTCTCATTGCTTTCAGACTTGCCTGGAGATTCGAGCTCTCAGTTGAACTGGGCTGCTGTTGCCCAACACCCTTGCCTTGCTGACCTGGCATTCCTGTTGGCTCTGTGCCCTGTGGGGACAAGCTGGCTGTCCCTGTGTCCTGGCCACTACCTTGGGGCCACCTTGAGCCCTGAGGTAACTACCAGAGAGCCCAGTCTGCACTTGTGCAGGGCCTTGGCCCTACAAATGCCCCTGAGCTCTCTCCTACAGCCCTGACGCCCTGCCTGGGATTTTTGTGGGACTTTTGCCATGCCCCCTTGCCAGCATGGGCCATGGGTCGGGGAGGAGGTGGTGTATGTTTGCAGGGGCAGCCTTGACCCTTTCCAGCCCCTCATGGGCAGTCTGGTGACACCTCATCCAAGTCTCTTCTGCAGTGTCCCTTTCCACATCCACTCTATCTGGTTCCATGCCCCACATACACCCCTTCCCCCCATGAAATAGCCCATGGATGTCCCGCAGCAGCGGCAACGCTCCACAGCAAGGTCTCTCTGGTCCCATATGGGAGGTGTGTCGATGAAACTACCAGGGAGGGGAGGCTGCTGCCAGGGCCCTGAACATACTGCTAAGACTTAATGGACCTGACCAGCCTTATCTGGGCCCAAGGCTCAGCTAAAACACGGTTCCTGGGCCTTCAGCTCCTGCCTGGAGCTAGTGGAATTTGATTCAACAGTGACACAGCTTTGACATAAAAATCCTCAATAAGCTTCTGGGAAGTTAATGGTCTCTAACATTAAATTTTAGTGTAATTCTTTGTAATTTCTACTGCGTTTCTGTTCATGAGTTTGGTGTTTGCATTTTCCGAACGCTTTTATCAGGGAATCTAGAAGTCTTCTGAAAGCTGGCTGAATAGCAGTTTCTTCCTCTTTGCAGCTGAAAAGTTGAGACAATTGCTGTTCTTTGTAGGTTTGGTTTTTTGTTATTTTTTTTTAAATAATACTTACTTTTTCCCTTCATGCAATCCATTTTGGGCTCTGCAGCCTCTCTGCGGGGGCGCAGACTCACACTCTGTATATGCAGTTCGCAGAGGAGAAGCGCTAAAAAGTGCACTGGCTTGGAAGCCTTTTTGTTGTGGCCCTGGAAATAGGAAGACAGGGACAAAAGAAGCGTGGTGGTGGACAGCCTCAGGCCTGCTAGCTTGGTTTCACAGTGCCCTGCTGCTGGAGGTGACAAAGGCAGATTTTGGAGAGAGGCGACTGCGGGTGGGAGAGCGAGTGCTGGCAGCAGCGAGGGACCAGGGAAGGACGAGGAGGTTGTGCTGCCAGGTGCAGGACAGCAGGCTTCAGGGGAGCATGAGGAGGGGCAGCAAGGTGCAGCATGCTGCTGACTTCATAGGGGGCTCAGCTACAGGGAAGCTGGATGTTACTGCAATCACATTTTCAGAGCGACTGCATTCACCGGAGGAAAATATCTACAGGCACTACAAACAGAAGTGAAAACTGCTTTTGTACTCTGAAAGCAAGGTATTTGACAAAGTTATAAGGATTTTTAAATGGAAGCCTTAATTACTGACTTGATTTCAGTGATATTATTTCCCCTTAAGTAGTTGTACTGTGCATCTTTAATAGTTTTTTTATTTAAAAAATATGTATTTTAATTATTTTTTCACAAATCCTGTTTTTTGTAGTACTGACAATGCTTTGGTTTCCCTTTTCAGGTCCTGTCTCTCACTGAAATACTCTGGCCATGTGTGCTGTTCTTGATTCTAGCTGCAATCCGCTTCCAGGAACCCCCAAAATACAAAGAAAACTGTATGCTTTCTGTTCTATTGTGTTCTATTTTGTTTGCCTCTGCTGTAGAAATATTTAGGAAATACTTAAGGTAACCTAGAAGAGGTGGCTTAAATGTAGTGGAGTCAATGGAAAGAACCCTAGAGTGGGATTCATTCTTGTCTAGCTGCTGATGTGAGCAAGTAATATTTCAGCAAGAGACAAAGACAAACTTTAAGGTCTGATTTTTTGGACCACTTTTAGACATCTACTTTGGAGTAAGGGGGTTATTTGGGTTTTAGTTGTACTTATTTCTTTCTGTTGACTAATGGAGTTTGGATGACTCCCTCAGAGTCAGATAATTATGCAATAGATGCTAAAAGTTATACAAGATTGATCTTACCCCTCACCACTTCCCAGGATTTAGAATTAATATTTTGTAAATAGTAAATTCTTCCATTTCCATCAACACTTAAAAACTTGTTATGATTACTTCTACCCAATAAATTTATTTTTGCTTTTATCTTATTATTGAGTTTATTCACAGATGTCAGTAAGATGGGGATAAGCCAGCTTTAGCTACATTAGAAACCAATTTGGTAAAACAATTGTAGATCCGTTGAACGAAACATCTGGACAGAATCCAGCATGCACTGTATAAATTTACTTTGGACTACCTCTGGTCTAGCCCCAAGGATGCGAGGCATGCTAGTGGTCTGATAACCTTAGTTGTTTGTTGGGTTTTTTTTGATAGATCTTCCACTTTGTTTTAGCAGAAAGGGATCCAGTGCATGTGCTCAGAGAGCTTTCTGCAATATGAACTGAAGTATGCTAAATAAAAATAACGATCATATGCAAATGACGCTGGTTATTCAAAACTCAAAATCTGTTATTTTATACAGCAGGTACAGTACAATTTCTAATGATAAATCTCCAAAATATTAGCAACTGAATATAAATAAAATTGGGATTTTTAAATGTTAAGTAGATGTCATTAATTCACCATTTTTTCATCTTTCAATTCTGAATATTAAATATAAGTGCTAACCCAAATGGTATTTTTCTCATCTACTTCCATTTCATTCCTTTAACTTTGATGTAATGTCTGCCAAAATAAGGTTACCCGGAGGAATGGGGGAAATGACCTTTCAAGTATGTATCAATTTTAGCAGTTTTAAACAAAAAGTTAAATAGGAACCTTATAGCCCTTCCTTACATTTCAAAATAAGCAAAAAGTTACTTTATATGATGAGGTTTAAATTCTCAGAGAATATGGAAAAGTTACTATTTAGACAGTCTTGATGGAAATAAATTTAGATATTGCTGAATTCCAGCTCCTTCATCTCATGAAAGCTTGGGCTAAAAGACAAAATTTGACTTTGCAAATAACTCTGTATTCTAATCTAGGCCGTAAGTAATTTTACACCAAGATGCTAGCAAGCCTATGATGTTGCAACAGCTGTGAAAATCAGCTTTCCAAAATCTGCTCTCGAATGCTACCCTGCTGTCATATTCTGACACAGGAGTTACTAATTTTCTGTGGTGAATTAGTTGTTTGTAAGTGGAACACCTGCTATTGATATAACTTCATTGCTCACAAGTGACAAAGCCACTTTCTAGGAGAAGGGAGCACCATGTGATGGTACAAGTTTATAACTGTAATGTTACTAGTTTTAACTCTGCCCCTGTTTGGTTTTAGGTTACTTAGAAGCTCGGGATCTGCCAAGCCAGGGCCTTTATCCTTTCATGCGGACCCTTTTCTGTAATGTTGGTTCAAGATGCAAGAATACTAGTTACACAAACCAAAAAACCAGCCGCTTACGGTAAGATACACAAATCTGGCAGAGCTGTCAGTAGCATGGTGCATCTTCTTCTAGAGCAAAGGCTCTTATTTTTTTGTAGGCAGGTTGAATAGGAGCTTCATCACTCTGTACTAGAAGTTTCCTTCAGTGTCCTTATAAATGTTAAAGATGGAGGGCTTTAGTCATGCCTCTTTCTACTTTATCTTTGCCTTTTATGCTGTTACTTCACACTAAATACTGTTTTACATCTGTCTGTATGAAGTTCTGGTGGCATTATATAAGTGAAAATAAAGCAATCTGGCTTGGAAAAAAAAAAGTTTAAACTAAGTAAAAAGCAAAACTGCAGGTACATTGAGACACATTCAGACAGAGTAAAAGTGGCAAAACTCTGTGCCATGGTCTTGCCAACTCAGTATAAAGCCTATAGCCTGTTAATTACTGCGGCAATACTATATTACTGTGTTGTAGAGTTACAATAACTGCTGGCCTTTTAAAAAGTTGTTTCCTAAAAGGATATTTTTTATTTATATCACTAGTCCAGGTGCCATCTGAGTGGGTGAAAGCTCTAGAAACTATGAACTATAATGACTGCTCTACACTATTTACACTGCTTTGACTGAACTGTCCAAATTATATTTCAGCTCAAAAGAAAAGCAGGAAAGAATTTCCTGAAGGCAATCTTAGACCTACTTAAGAATTGGGGAAATTATTCAGTGGCTTTTAATTTTTTAACTGAATAATAAAATACATGCTTGTATGCATATTTATGCACTAAATAGGCTGCACTGAGTAGCATATAGCCTAGGTGAGGAAAAGGGATAAAAATGTAGGATGAAGTTCATTCTGAGGTCAGTCTGTTCCAGCAGGTCCATCAGTATAAATTAAATCAACCTCAGGGCTGCTCTGACTTATGCTGGCTGCCAACAGCCTTAGGAATACAGACTGTCAGCTTGATCAGCCAAACAACTGAATCCTGTGTTGACTGGAGAGAATGGGTGGCATGGGAACAATAATACAATTATCTTCCCTCTGAGGACTTTTATGAAACCATAGGTGGTTCTTTGTAATAATTTTCAGGGAGCTTTTTTTGCATTAAAATGTTGTGTTTATTAAGCGTAAATCGAAGGCTGTGTACAATTTGCATGGAGACTTAACCCCTTTGTTTTCTAAATATGCACCACATCAGTGCTACCAGTTTGAAAAACAGTTGTTGTCTTTTGGAAAAAGTAATTCTATGAATTCTGTTGAAACCTCCCCTGTGAAAGCCATAAAGCACCCACATAACTATTTGTCAGTGAGCAGACTGAGCAGGCCTGCTCTGTCAGCAGGGCTGAGCCAGGTGTTGAAGTCATCCTGGTGCAGGGTGCCCTCACACATATGGCTACACCCCCAAGGCAACAGGCTCTGTTAACAGCCTCTGACATGGTGAGAAGATGAGCCAGGTGAAGGCTACAAATACCTCATTAACTTTGGTTTGCAGCAAAATCTGCCACCTCCTCTGATGCCTTAGAAAGCCTCTGTTTTTCAGAGCTCGAAGGCTTTGCTTTTTGCTTCTCTTCAGCCACTGTAAAAGCTGCTGTCATGCAGCTCTTCAATGTGATCCCCTAGCCTGTTACACCTAGCAGTATCTCAGAGCAGAGGAGTAAGGAAATATTTAGGAACTCCCATGGCAAAAGACATTTTTTTCCTGTTCTTAGCACAATGTTCCACCAGTTCCCTACCACCTCATCTTAATGGAGAATGGAGTAAAACTGAGAGCTTGCAAGTAAAATAAAAACCGTGGAGCAGAGTGTCCCATGGCCTTATGCTCACACCCTCAAATAAAAGTGCATGTGCATAGAAACATAATGTATTCCCAGTACTTTTAATTCCAGTGCAATTCTTGCAGAATGTGGTGGGATTTGCCCTTACAGCTGTGACTTCTAGATCAATGTCAGTTAGACTTCTCAATATCTAAAAGAAAATTTAATTTAGGCTTTCGTGGACTTAGAACTACAAAGATTATGAAAACAAGACTTGAAAAATTAATTTTAAGCACATTAGTTTATTATTCTTTTTCAGCTACAGGTAGTAGCAGCCTGAGCAGCCCTAACCTGTACGTGTGTCAGAGCCCCAGGTCTGCCTCTGTCATCTTCTCCTGGAGGGACCCCTCAGACCCACGTGGTAGCTTTGTCGCCTTTGGCACTTGGGTGGACTTCTGGGTTCATCTTGCCATATTGGGGTTGTCACTGGATCCATTACCCACTCCTGGCTCTGTCTGCTGGCTGGGATATTGGTGGACAGTACCCCATCATTGAGGACATGGCCTCCTTCAGGTTCATTTCAGCTCCTGGCTCAACCTCTCTCTTGGAGCAGCTACAGTCACTCTGTTCCTTTTCTTGTTACTGATATTATTGATACCTGGACCTCTGTGGTTCTCTAGTGGAGTAGTATCAGAAAAGCTGATGTACAAGAGCAGGTGTGGGAAAACAAAATCAATGCAGGTCTCAACAGTGATAGCACTTGCACAACAATTGCTTAGAGGGTTAAATTTTTCTTTAATGATGTATATCTTCAAACAAAAAAAAGGAAATAATTCTGCATAGTAACTGTATGGTCTGGGCCAGCCTTTGTAGTGTTGTGCTATGTAGTTGGAAAACTAGGCCATTTTTGTGATCTTCCTTGTAGATCATCAGAGTTGGGGAGAAAAGGCATTTTAAACCTGAATTTTCTCCATTGTGTAGCTAATTAAGAACAATGCTTTTTTGATTCTTTACATTTTTTGGTCCATTGCATTTTAGAAGGGTTGTAACAGTTAATGCAACATGGAGGGGAAAGATCTTTCTGTGACAGACATGCAGAAAACTATTGTCCAGCATGTGTATTGGTGCTGATGGTGATGTCATGTCTCCAGGCTATCTTGAAATGGTGCAGAATGGGAGCCAGTACAGCTGGGGCTTTGCAATTTTATAGAGAAATTTCTAATGTGGTGACGGGTGAGATTGAGACAAGAGTTTTCTGAGCGGCTTTTGAAAATCCTCAGTCTAAGTGGCATCTCTGATCTGAGATCTCAGATGAGTTCTGAAACGTTCTTACTGTTCTCCTGAGTAACTGCGTAATCTGAACAAAATTGGCAATTCTGAGCAACGGCTTTAGGAAATGCCCATTGTTTTTACATTCCCAAAGAGATGCTCTTTTTTTTGCTCTTTTGCAGTGTTTTGTCATGGTCAAAACTCATATAGATGTACGTCTTAACTTTGATTTCTGTCCTCTTGCAAGTATTCCTGGAAATGAACAATTAAGGGAAGAGTTACCATGGATGTTGATGAAATGTTATTTATATGTGTGTATATTCACACACACAGGCACGACCACACCTTCTCCTAACACCCCAGTTCTAATTATGTATGTCTTCTCCTACAAATTACTGGCTTCCTCCTTTTGTCCTTTTTGTTGTCCCTTGGTTCTCTTTATTGCTTCTAGCAACTGTTGCTGTTGACTTCCTTTACTTTACACAAGTAAGTTAATGTAATGTTCAGGTCCAGAAAGCACACATTGAAGGCTCTTTGGGAGAGCAGCAGTACAACAATCGAGTATTTTTCTTGGCACACTGTCTGAAGATTGCTTGTCTTGACTGTCCTGTAGCTGATTTTGAAGTCTACTTGCTTATCTTTTTTGGCAAGATGGTGACATCTTCCTGCAATTCAGTGTAACTTGTGCTGAATTAAGAAACTACTAGTATCTCATAGTGTTCTTATTAGAAGATAAATATGGTCCCCCTATAATCATGTTGAAAAAATATCTTGTAAAATTTAATACAACTATTCGGCAAAAGAACACGTGTAATGTTTTTACCTGTTTCATAAAACTGAGCATGATAACTAATATCATGCCTGTTGCCATTTCCAAAGGATGTTGTGCTTAGCTCCAAGAGTAACTAGAGAAGGGCTGTGGTGATGACAGGAAAAGACGGGCACGACTAGGGAGCTGGCCAATGTTGCTCCTGCCCTGAAAGTCCAGAAAGATAGTAGTTTAGCAGCAGCCCTACTTAAAGGTTTCTGCTTGGGAGCGTGTATGAGTTTTTCAGGTTGCACCTGCTACGTTCTCTTCTGCGATAGATGGGTTTTATGCCTATTTTTTGGTTCTTCTTCCATACCTAAATATCTACACCCCCTACTGTTTTTTCTGCAAGCTCCCTCTCCAGTTTCACCATCAACTTGCTTTTCCCTGCACTTCTTCCTGGAGCTCTTTAGAGCCAGCATGCTGCCACCTGTTTTATTTAACACTTCTAATCTGTGTATCTTCCCCAGTGCTGCCTCGTGTACTCCATGGGACCCTTGCAGGGCAGGGGCCTGTCTCCCCACCCCTCAAGCTCGGAGGCAGGTTAGGGACAGCCCAGCTGAGCTTGATGTACTTCTTTGGCAAGGGGCAGAGCAGGAGGGATAAAGCAGGCTGCTGCTGCTGTGTGCAGGGCCTAGTGCAGGAGGACCTGAAGGGTTTTTCCCAATGTCTTAGTTCAAAGGAAGCTTTACAGCTATCAGTGAAACATTTTGACGCTAAGTGATGAAGAGCAGACAGCGTTTTTCCTCACTTAAATTGGGCAGTGAGGGAGTTCAGTTTCCTTCTTGTTTGAGAAGTTTAGCGGTCTAAACACACCCTGCTTATCTATTACATTTGCTACCTAATTGCTCTGAGAACCACTTGCTGCTCTGCTTGTGCACTGTGATGCTGAATGGTTTCTGGGCTGGGATTCCAGGTTCAGACTAGAGGTTCAGGTTAGCAGAAATTAATGTTCACAGAATTCAGCCTGTGTTATCAGGTCTGCTTCTGATAGATATCAAACAGGTGGCTATAGCACATAAAAATAGAAGCCAAGAGGGGGATTTTTTCTATTCCTCTGCTCTTTTTCTACCCAGGCTTTGCAGATCCAAGGTGCAGTAGAGTCAGTGGTGGGGGCAGAGGAGTGGGAATTATTGATTCCCTGTCAGGCAGGGAGAGTGGGCAGCACCAGCAGCCCTGGAGCCAGTGTTGAGCCCAGCCATATGCTCCCATGTGAGTAAAAGTGTCCTTTTTCTCTGTAGCATTATTGTTTGCAGTGCTTCTGAAACGGACAGATTTGTAGTGGGGATGCAAGGCTTGCTTTCGTCTAGATTGGAGGGAAAACAACATCAGTTGAACAATGGCATTCACGCTCCACTTCTCTGAATTCTTGTGATTATTTTAAGTGACGTTGCTCTGTGAGTTTAGTTGTTAATAGTTGTAAATTTAAAGTTCAGCAAAAAACCACAACCAACCAAAAAACCAATGAAAAATCCTATGGAAACTGAGCTAGAGTATTGTTTTTTTAAAGTTCTGACTAGATTTATGTTTTACCAATGCGGTGGTTGTTATTCAGGTCAAGCCACTTATTCATGCTCAAAAAGTCCAGTGCTGGGAAGTTTTCAGTATGTAGTTAGTGTTCCTGTTCTTTGCCAAATAACAGTGTTTCTAGCTGTCTTGAAATTCCAGGCAGTAGGTGCGTTAGTAATATCGGAATTTATGTAGCAGTTTTCAAAAGGAATAGCTAAAGTGCAGCTATTTATCATTGTAGAAGCTGCCTTCTGAACAACAGAAACCTGCTTTCAAAAATTCCATTGAAAATGGAAGGAAATATGGTGAGGAATTGTTCTGCCTTTAATCCATTGAAATTTGAGGCTGGTTAAAGCGTTTTACAAAATCCTGCTGGCTGTCGACCAAGCTGGGATAAAAAAAGAGCTGCACTGAAACAATCAAGAACTAGATTGTTTTAAGATTATATTTTAATCTCATCCCTTAGTCTAAAGTTGCAGACAGCTCTGCAAGTGTCTGAACAAACAAGGATCCTGAAGCGAGAGGCAGAGAAATAAGCAAATCAGAAAGCTGTGCCTGATGTTTTTACTTTGTGTTGTGAGTCTACATCATTAGGTTTTTCTTTACCAGTAGGTAAGAATTGTGCTGAAAACTATTATTCACAAATAATTTTGACAAGAAAGGAATGTAATTCTATTATATTTTTGTAAGTGTGGTTTATGTGACAGTTAATTGTGCTTCTAAAGAAAAATAGCAATATTTTTGCTATGAAGGATTTTACTCTAAGATATTTTGAACTTCCATTCAGATGAAACAAAAATGAATTGCCTAGTAATATGCTAAAGATGATTATTCCATCCTTTATGGTGTCTTACAAGAATCTTAAGTGATTTTGCCCTGTAAAGAGACTTCCAAATGACTCTGACGTCTGATTTCAACTTGGAAGTATTGTTAGAAAATTGTTGTGCTATTAAGTAGCCACCAGATGGTAGTATGACAAAGATGACAGAGAGAACATGTTCCAAGGGTTTAGCTCTTAGCTAAAATCAGGGTAAAGCCAGTAGTGGTTAGAGGACAATATCTTTGTAGGCTGTTTCATGTATTTAAACCAAGTTGCTATATTCCAAGTACAAACAGTATAGTATTTTCCTAACAACAGATAGTTTTTGTGTATAATTCAGCATAGGCAAAAATATACCTATGAGACAGAGACACCATTCTTCTTGCTTTTCAAGTAGAAGGGTACTGTGTTGTCTGGAACCACTGTACGTTTGTTGTGGTGGAAGCTTTTTTGTTAAGGTAGTGGAACTGTTATCATATTTTTCTTGCTTACTAAACTAACTAAAGAGGAAGGACCAGCTTTCTTCAGGGCCCAGAAAGAGGGAGTTACCTATTTCTCATCTGGTGACATTGACTGAATTACCTGTTCTGGTTGCAGCACTTTGCCTTAGATGCAGTAGAAAAGATTGAACTTCAAGGTACAGGCAATTAAAGGACCTTCACCTGGATGTATGATAAATCAGGGGAGAAAAATTGAATGACCTCAGAAATATCAGATTTCTTTGGATGTGTCTGTTTGACTGCTGCCACAGTTGCACCTCAGCAATTTTTCATGGCCCTCTTTCCTGAGGTTTTGAGACTCTGCACTGCAGCTTGTGGGCTAATGGACTGAAATAAGTAATAGTTGTGTAAATGCAGAGTAGTTAAAAGATAAATAAATCACAATACTGCTGTAAGTATATACACATTTTTCCAGCTACTTGCTTCCAATTTGTAATTGCCTCCTCTGTCCCATTTTTTTTGTTAAAAAGTACTTCAGAAATCCAAAATGGTCCAGAGAGCTTCACAGAACCTGATCTAGACTTCATGAAAGAGATAGAAGAGCTTGCAAAGGGATTTATTGAGACCACAGAGAAAACCCTGGCTTTAGAAAAGCTATGGGAGCAAAACTCGAAGTTCTCAGGTAAGCTGTGATCTTTCTAATAATAAATTACTTTATCTTTCCAGGTAGTAATATGCATCAAACAAAGGAATACTTGCATCTGAAAAATAAAACGAAGAAATGAAATTTTATCTCATTTGAAACAAATCCACTTTTATGATTACTATTATGGTGGCTGTCATAAAATTATCAGAAAACCAGCACACCAAAAACATGCTTTTGTTTTACTACTTGATGGTTAAAAAGAGTTTAAAGGTAAGGGTTAATAATCTGAGTACACGGGTACTTAGTCTAACATGCATTCAGAAAGTAACTTAGAATTTAACTCTTTCTCCTGAGGTCTTTTTGTTTTAGTAGAGAGTATGGGGATGGAAAACCTCCAGTAGCTCACACCTGGTGACCCTTAAGCAAACAAGTCAGTCTTGCACTGAAAGAGTGACACTGGAAACACCAGGTTCTGATGTTCACACTCCCTTCCCACAAATACTGTGCAGCCTTGCTGGTGGGCAAGTGGGCATTTTAGACCTACTTCTGCCTTGCTGTTCCAGTTGAGTTTTCAAGCAGAAAGGTGTAGGTGAAACAGTAGTTTTCATGCCTGGCTGTCTGAGTGCTCATATGTTAATCTAGTGTTGATGTGATGATTTTGCCTTACTGAAAAGTGAATGGTAAGCAATTTCTTTTAAATTGTTTTAGTGATAATGGTTCAATTGTTTCACATACCTTTACTCCAGTAGAAATGCCCTTTGTCTACCACTTGCTATTGCTTATAAATTTTTTTTTCCTAAAGTTATTAATGCCTCTCTGTAAAGGGAAATATTTTATTTTACAGAGCTCCATAACATCACTGCTTTTCTTAACGTAAGTATTTTTATAGCCTATTTCTAAATTACAGTTCTGGATCCTGAGGCATCTTTATTATAGTAGTTAGAAATTTCTATCGTGTCAAGGTTTAGTATACAATCTTTTTTAAAAAAAATTGATATGCTGTTGAAGGAAAAAATTATGTCTTCTGAATTTGATCGAGGTTCATTGGTTTCTAGATTACTGATTTAAAGTAGTCTAGGTTGTTAGTAGCTAAAATTCACAGCTATGTGAAGGCTTGTTGTTCATAATGATCAATTTAGAAGTGCATCTGCCAGACCTTGAGTAGCTGCATAAAACTGTGTTACAGAATATCTTGCAGGGAACTCTTATCTTAATGTGTATTTATTATTAAAAAAACCTCACCCAAAACCAAACAAAAAACCAAACCAACCAACCAAACTCCCAAAACAACCCAAAATTTAAAAAAAAGGACTGCAGTGAGATTAAAAAGATGCATCTCTTGCCTGGATGA
Source organism: Chaetura pelagica (assembly GCF_000747805.2). Taxonomy (NCBI): domain Eukaryota; kingdom Metazoa; phylum Chordata; class Aves; order Apodiformes; family Apodidae; genus Chaetura; species Chaetura pelagica. The sequence continues at coordinate 1,049,259 of NW_009952435.1, forward strand.
GATTACTTTGAATCCACATTTGTGATCCAGTAAATATGGCAAGCACATTCAAGTGAGGGTGAAGGAAGACAGATATACAAGATGCAGCATAACTCCTTCCAGAATCTATTTGGCAGTTTAAGTGAAACTAGTTTGGTATTTGTGCTGTCCCTAGTGCATTAGTCTCTCACCTTTGCAATCTCAAGAAGAGGAAGGCTGAATGGGCACAGTAGTGGGTCTCAATTACTGTCAATTTTTGTACCTTTCACATATGATTGGTTTCACTTTTAAAATATTTAAAAATACATTTTCTCCAGATGTGTTTGATTGTAACTGATACTTCATGAAAACTAAGTTTCCAATTTGTAAGTTGAAATTAGATGGCATTTTTATAGTAATATTTTTAATATGCTTGTGAGGTACTTGATTGAAAGGAGCTGTATCAATATGAAATTTCCCTTCTGGAATGGAAGATGAAATAGAACGTATAAACATTAAGAAAATATTTAGTTGAAAGTAGCCTCTAATTTTTAGTAGCATCTTTAAAGAGTCATTTTTATAAATTATTTGACATACCCACACCCATTTAAAATTATTTAAAATTCAAGAGGGCAGAGGAAGTAACAGGGATCTGCTGGCTTTTTCCTGTTAATGGAAGTGTTGCATGTAAATGTATTTTCTTCACAAAAAGATGGATTTGAATGAAGTGGAGGAAATTATTTCTAAAGCAGAAAACCTGTACAAGCAACCGTATTTCTGGAACCTTCTGCATTCCCTCCCTCACCTTGAATCAAACAGCTTTTATACAGAAGATGGATTAGCTGCTCTAGCAGAGTTTCTGAAAGTTATTCAAAAGTAAGTTCTTCTATATAGTTGAAAATGATCTGGTTCAATATTCTACATGCAATTCTTATTCTTCTCACTGGCTATTTAACAAAAGAAACATTCTTATCAGTGTAAAGAGGCTGAAATTTTCTTCTGCTTACCAGATTCTGTTTCTATAGAGGTGTGGTAGGAGTTTTCAACTATTCTGATTCCTTTGTAACTCTAGTTTTAATCTCTGCCCAGCTCAGCAGAGATTCCCTGGGAGTTTATTCTGTCACCCTTTAGCATCCCACTGTCTTTTTTTCTGCTAATGGAAAAGATGTGAAAGATATGATGGCATAATTTTTTTGAAACTGGGAAATAAGTCTCTTCATTATAATGTGTGGATTGCAACTGTGATTCTTCCTTCTTTATTCAGCTTTTCATTGCTGAGCATAATGCCATATGGTCTGAAGAATTCCTTTGGTCAGTTTGGGTCAGCTCTCCTGGCTGTGTCTTCTCCCAGCTTCTTATGCACCCCCATCCCACTCACTGGTGGGGTGGTGTGAGAATCAGAAAGGGCCTTGGTTCTCTGTGAGCACTGCTCAGCAATAATGAAAACATTCCTGTGTTATCAACACTGTTCCCAGCACAAATCCAAAACACAGCCCCATACCAGCTACTATGAAGAGAATTATATATATATAATTTATATATAATGAAATATTATATATATAAATATTATTTTTATATATGTATGTGTGTATATATATCTATCTGTGAGTCTTCTCACCTTCTTGTTTTTCTTCATTTCCTGTAGAAGTGCATCTGTGTAGGTGCTTGGTTGCCAGTGGTGGTCAACCTCTACATGATTATTAAGAGGAGATTCAGATGTTTATATTTTGGTGTTGTTTTTTGTTGTTTGTTTTTTTTTAAAATCTTTGGTGCCCTGCAGTGACCAAATTTGCCACAATTAATGCATTTTGGATAGCAAACCACAAAACCCAGTGCTCACTTCTTGACAAGATTTGTCTTACTTTGACTGTAAAATCTCAACCTTTTTTTTTAAGTTTCCCTCATTAAAAGTCTAATTTCAGAAACCATCAGTTTTTCAACAATCATAGAAATCATAGAATAGTTAAGGCTGGAAGGGACCTGAAAGATCATCAGGTTCCAATCTCCCTGCTATGGGCAAGGACACCTCATGCTAGACCAGGCTGCACAAAGCCTCATCCAACCTGGTCTCAAACACCTCCAGGGCTTCCACAACCTCCCTGGGCAACCTATTCCAGTGCCTTCCTACCCTCATGGTGAAGAATTCCTTCCTGATGTCTAACCTAAATTTACCCTTCTTCAATTTAAAACCATTACCCCTTGTCCTATCACAACCCTCTCATATTAAATTGCTTGAACATCATCTTTTTCCACCATATCCTTTCAGTTTTTCTGGGTGTATAGTGAGTTTGATTTTTGTGTTATTTTTTTAGTTTCAGTACCTTGGCATCATTGAAGGATATAGCTGTTACACCACTGAGCAAAAGTTTCTATGAAGTGGTGAAAACAGCATTGAATTTAACTGCTTCATCAGTACAGGCTGGAAGCTTAGAAGGTAAGGAATTTTTTTTAAGTACCTTGTAAGCATGCTGGGAATATGCAGTAGTAGGAACTGTATTCTGCTAAATTCTTCATGTAAAAGATCTAAAAATTGAACTTTTTTTTCTGTAATGCTAACTAATTTTTTATTGTTTGTTCTTTTTTTTTTAATACTAATAACTTGAATGTCATCAGACTGGCAACTATTTGATAAACAAAGCATATATTGTGTTTAGAATAATCTTTCAGTGGTGAAATTTGGAGAGAGACTAAGTCACTGCAAAAATTAATTTCTTCCATTTGGTTGAAGGATAGATTCTTGTTTTGGACATGCATGTTAAGCATTATGGATGTTTTACTTCATTCTTCTGTTGTCATAAATTCTGGTCTCAGCTGAAGAGCTATGTTTCCCAATCTGCTGCTTGAGTATGGGAGATAAGTTTTATGCAAGAAGGTAGGCTGGCCCCAGAACAACTGCTTGGGAAAAGGTCAGGAACAAGTTTCATTGGCAAACTGGTGGCAGACAATTAGACTCTAGGTGCATTACTCTGCACCTAGAATAGGATTCTGCTCTGCATAGAAGGTCAGGCTGAGAATTACATGCAGTCTGTATCCCACTTCACCTGTCAAAACCAAGACTGAAGTAATACAAAGATGATATGCTGGAGCTCTTGCACAGGGGGTGATCTTAAATTCCCTTGGTATTCTGCTGCTGTTCTCCCTCTCAACAGTGATTCACATCCAGCCCATGTGCAACATTTGATTGACTATGTGCTGAATTAGACACAGTTCAGAATGGCACCCTGCTAGTTCTGCTGGCAAGCACTATGCATCTCACCATAATTGTATCAGCTGTTGGAATACCATCAGACTTTATTATCCTGTTAATGCCATCACGGATTTTATCCTAGTGAAACTGGTGTTCAGGTGCACACTGTTGTGGTTTTTTTTGCTAAAAGCAGGAAACATGGTACTCACATCTCAAATTACAAATAGTCGAGAAAAAACATGAACAAAAAGCAGGAAT
>NW_009952435.1:1052778-1080867 GCF_000747805.2 Chaetura pelagica
CAGGAATGATGTAAACAGAAGGTTTTTTTCCTTTCAGGTTTTCAGTATAATCTTTCTCTTGGAGATGTTTTGTGGAATCCACATGCTGTGAGAGCAGAACTTGAATCCAGGTTTGGTTTTGATGCTCTTCGTGTTGAGAAGCTGCTAACTTACACAGCACAATTAACAAAGGTAAACCTCTTGAAAAGTCCATTGTCTCTCCTTTTTATCTTTCTTTTATTTTTACCCTTTAAGGGATTTTTCATGCCTTACAGAAGCTCTAGTTGTATCTTAGATTTGTGAAACAGCTACAAGTCTGCTAAATATCCTGACTTCATTCCCATAAAAATAAATGTATTTAGCTTCAGTCTGAACTTCTGCACATGAAGATGCTGGTAGGTGTAGTTGTGTACGTTAATTAATTTATGTTTCTCTCAAGTCACCACTGGTTATGATAAAGTTCTGAGTTTATTGTTCAATTCTGTAAAGAATTCTGGGGTTTGTTCCATTAAACTTTTAAATTAGATCCTAGATTTGAAGGTGCCTGGATTAGTTTGGCATGTAGCATTTTTAATCCAGTTTGCTGGACAAAGAATGTCTGTCCTTTTGTGGGTAATTTAAGACACATTGAGAGTAATTTCTTTCCAATTGTGCAGTCTTGATATGAATGTAATTGACTGATGAGTTGTCTCAGTGGGGCTATTCAAATATATGAGCTACTTGTCAAATTTTGAAGAAAATGTCTTTTTTTAGGGGGATGGCTTATTACCATTAACACTGAAGGGGTCTGTTGTGACAGTTTGGTTTGAACTGCAGAGAACTTGAAACACCTTTTGAATTTTTACTGAAGTCCACAGTTTTTTAATAGAACATGATGGTATTTATATGAAATCTGTTTGCTCTTTGCCAGGTACAGTCCAGAGTTGTACTCCAGGAGAGCTCATTGTAAAAATAGCTGATTTGCATAAAGGGACTTTTGAGTGGCCTATCAACAGAATTTAATGGAATGTCAATGATGGCCAGTTTGAACAACTGAACTGAATTTTACTGCAGCCTTTTAGCTATGGTTGGCTGTATAATCCCAGGCCACTTGCTTCCTAGCTATTCATAGGTTAAACAAATATCTTGATATTGTATGCTTGTGTTAGGGCATTGAAGACCCTCAAAAAGTATGAAAAGAAATATGGCAGAATGGAAATTATCTGTTCTAAGCACTTGAAATCTGTATGTAATGCCCCAGCTCATTTGGTGCAAAACTTTCTGCATCAGTATATTTCAATACATTTTTGAGTCACAGCTGAAAGGAGTTAGGATGTAAAGTATCTCAGAAAGACATTAAAAGAGAGAATTAAAATGTACTAAATTATTTTTGAAAGTTTTAATAAAAACAGACAAGAATAATTTTGAAAAAAACTTATATGACTTGGAATAATCTTTCAACACAGAATTTAGAAGTCAGGCTATGAGGAAAAAATTCTGGCCTCTTGGCCACACTCCTGAAACCTGGCAACTTCAATTTAACACTAGTCTGCTGTGTGTAATCATTGGTTGAGAAGTACCATTGTACTGAATGTTTTTCACATCTGTAATTTTTATGTTTTATGTGAACTTGCTTTGCTACAGCCATCCTAGTGCAATATTCTAGTGTAGGTGTAGTGTATAATTGTCAACATAGTTCAGCATCAGCTTGCAAATGACTGTAGAAGTAGCAACGCTGCTGTAGCTGCATGGTGAAAATTCCTTGCATATACAAGTATCATAATTCTGTCTGGTGTGTGAGACCCCTAATGGACCAGTAGTATTTTATACAGCAGTCTGTATGTGGTGTACTGTGAAGTAAGTGCCCCGGAATATGAGGCTGGATTAAACAGGCTTTGTTCATCCTGAAGGAGGCCACGTGATACTCTTTTTATTTTTTTTTATTATTTTTTTTTTCCACCAAATAAGTAAGTTGATAGCAGAGATAACACTCAGCAGCTCTCTTGAGTTGATCCTCAGTTTCTTATGTCCCTGCCAGATTCCCACAGGAGAGACACTGGAGCAGTTTGTGTGCTCTGCTCTGTCCAGTGAGCCAGAAGGTGAAGCAAACAAAGAGAATAATGAAGAAGGCTGTATTTCTGCATTGCATGAGGCCAAACTGTATCTTGTTCATGCTGTCAGCAAGCTCAGGCTCTATGCACAGGTACATTTTAATAAGTTGATAGATTAAATTCCCTGATTTTGCATGTAGGCTGTCAACAGTAACTCAGTTAACAGATCTGAGTTAGCTATTAAATGTTATTGTCATGAACTTTTTTCATTTTGCCAATAAGACAAAGTAATCCTTATAGGGAAACCTTACAATGCAAGTATAATCTATCATTATGTGTCTACTTAATCAGATTTTCTCATTAACTCAAATACAGATTTGAAATCTAATAGGGAATATAGAGAAATATACTGCACTGTAGAGGTCTGATAGAAGGAAAACCCATTTACTGTCCCACTTGAGCATGAATTTTCAGCAAAAGTGAAGGGACACTGCACGCCTCCACTTATGTAGTATACAAGTCATTTATTTTTGATTCCTATTCACTCTGGTGCTAGTGGCTGAAGTGTGTTGAAAGGGATAAGAGTAAATCTCAAGTATAGCATCTTAAAATTCTGCTCTGGCAGAACAGCTTGGCATGCAGCCTCTATGGTGACATCTGTGTAGTTATGTGGAGAAAATAGTTAACCATTCATATGTTTCCTAAGGAAAACATTTACCTAGCTGCCTTGATGCCAGTGTTTGTTCTTCTCTGAAATATATATATATATATTTTTCCATTAAAAGTATCAGCTCTGTGTCAAGCGTCTCTGGAGGTGTTTGCAGTATCATCTAAAGAAAGCTTGTCGAGCTTATTGTGTATTTCCTCAAAAATTTAGCCCTTGATTTCTCTCTTGATAAAGATTTCAGTGAAATTTGATGACTTGAATTAATAATTTAATGTGATTGCCAAAACTAATTCACTAATTCCTTTTCTAGCCATAGGAAAATTCCATAATAATTTCATCCAAGATTTAAAAACACTTAAAATGAGGGCTGTCATCCTTATGATGCCAACTTGAAGTACTGTAAGCTACTGGCCACTGGGAATTAATTCCCTTGGTGAACCAGACATTTCTTGTAGCAAAAATCTCCGACAGTCACTTGGAATTAAAAAAAATGTAACGATGGAGTAAAGGACAGTAGTCAGTAGGTTTCGCCAGACCTTGGTGTGCCTTATTCTAGGCTACACAAAGGGAGCATGCAGGGTCCTTCTCTGTCTCCTTGACTGGTGCAACCCCAGTAATGTTGAGGCTGCTGCTTTCCATCAGGTCAGTAATGTAAGCAGAAGTCCTGCAAGGGAAGGCAAGTCTGAGTGGGCAAGTCAGAGAAGGCACAACTGTGGAGGTCTGCTTTTGCTTGGGTTCTATCTTTTTACAATTCCTGGATCTTTGGCAAAGACAGCACAGCATAATTTGTTAGTTCTATGTATGATGTAGCATGTGATTTTGTCGCTTTGCAGGTCAGTCCTACCTGTGTTGAAAATCAACCTTTGTGAGGCCAGTCATTTCAGAGTCCAGGCACATTGTTAGGGGGAAATTTTGCTGTCATTGGTAATTGTGTTTTTTTAATGACATGCAAATTCAGTGTATTGTCTAAATAAGAAAGCTTTGAGTCTCTAACAAGGTGCATTCTGTTTTGCTTTCAATCTGATAGGTATTTGAGCAATGGCTCAGCAGCAGCAAGCTCTCTCAGAAGCTCCTTTTGCACCTCGAAAAAATCATAGCTGATTTAATGTCTCAGTTTCTAGATGACAGAGAAACCGGGAAACTTTTTTCAGACATAAATACCCTTGTCCAGCAATGGAATGAGAAATCAGATGCCTATTTTTCAGAAGGATATAATGCATCTCATGATCTGTAAGTTATACTTATCTTTCAGCAACTTGTCTTACAAAATTCAGATCAACTTGAAAATTGATTTTTACATCACATTTAATTGGTTTCTGATTTTTGTCTGTTTAGTTTGTTTGTTATTCTGTAATTAAAAAACCTCATTTAGAGCCAAAAAATTGTGCAGATGCATATGTATTCTGAAAAAGAAATTAAATCTGCAATTCAGAGTAATAGCTGCTTACAGGTACAGTGGAGGACCTGAGTACATGATCAAGATTCATAGGAATGATCAGCAGCTGTATATAATTAAGCATTCTGAACTAGGACCTGAATTGTTTTTCTTGTTCTACAAACAAAGTGTAATTTCCACAAGTAGTTGCTGTGAGTCAGTCGTGCTTCTCATGGATGTATGCTATAGGATCAATCTACTCATATACAGCAAGTCCAGTGCATCTGAAATTTTTTTGTTATTTGTTATAGGAGTCATACTCACGCTGGTTAGTTCAGGACATCTTGGAACAGAAGCCTACTATGGAGAGCAGAATTGCAAAGCACTGCTCTGTGTTTATATATAGATGTAGTTTCCAATGTTATCTAGGCACTTGGAGGCTGAAATTTCTTTTCATGTTTTTGAACTCTCCTTAGGGTTTCAGGTTCCTCATTTGTCTTATCACTTAATGCAGATGTCAGCAGTTTATATGAAGATATGTCTATGAGTTCTGTACTTATTCAGTATGATTTATTTTTTGTTGTTGTTGAAGCAGTCCAAATCTTCCTGTACAATAGTTACCCTTTTAGCATTTACCACTAATCTAGTAGAAATCTAGTTTGTTGCAACTTCGGAAATGTGTTCTGTTCCCATTTCAGGACAAGTGCAAGCAAGCTTGCAAAGCAAGCAAGCTTTACAAGCTTGTAAAGATTACCTGTGTTTGAATTTCAGGTATTCTGGTCACAGCATATATTTTAAAATTAAATCAAGACAATTGTTTTGGGTGGCTTATACAAAATAAAGTGGTTTAAGAGCTCTGTTTTCCTCGCTGTTAAAAGCCAAACCAAAACCAAAAAGAATTTTGGTCAATGACCTGGAAGATTCTACTGCAGGACTTAAATAGGAGTTAATATCTGTCAGAGCTGGAAGGCCTCATGAAAGGTCTTTGGCAGAATACAGGAACTGGTAGTTCTCTCTTTCAAACTGCACACTGAAAGAATTGCATTGCTTCTGTGAGTTACAATGTTGGCCTCTATTAGGTCTTGAAGGTATTTGACTCCTTGTGCTTTACAAGCTTCATTATAATTACTGATAAATGCATACTTCTTTAAGCTAGTTGCCTATGTTCAGATTTTGATTTGAATGTGTTTTTTACTTTTAAGTGAGTTTTGTCACAGTTTTGAAAACCAAAGTGATTGTAATTTTTGCTATTTCAGGTCTTGTGGTTATTAAGTTTTGACTACTGTTTAAATGATATTTGAACTTTCTTTGAGTAAATTAAACATTATTCTAAAATTATAAATGTGTTTAACCAATTCTTGTCTACCTGTGAGGTAACTGATAAGAAAAAACTCATGTTTAATTTTTCAGAATGTTGACATTTTTCAAAGAGTTTTTGAAGAGAGAAGAAAACTTATGGATTTCTGGTGAAAAGCAAATAGATCATCTTTTTCATATTGTAGACGTCATAGAAGAAATTCTGTTTGATTTCTCAGCTTCTCCAAACAAGTCTCTAACTGAAAGGATCTTGAATAATACAATTATATGGATGAAAAAAATTGCTGAAGGGAAGCAATCTGCCACCAATTTCTCATTTGCAGCTTCTGAACTCCATCATGAGCTAAGAGAAAATGTCCAGCCTCTTCAGAGATTCTGGATGAAGAAGAAGACCGAAGTTTTCTGGCATATAGTGAAAATTATATTCTATGAACTTGATTCTAGCCTTTCTCATTTGAGTAAAGAGGAAGAGGAGGAGGCATTAGAGGCTTTATCTAAAATTATATTTTCCATTACAGAAAATAAAATCCTTAATAGAAGTGTGCAGTTGCTCCAAAATATCCTGACTGATAGGCCAGAGTTCAATACTGCTGCTTTGGACCGTCTAAAACACTTAAGTGAAAACTTTCTAAGGAGTCTCTATGAGGTCAGATCACTGACTGATGATCCTGTCAATGTGCCTTTCAGGACAATTCATGGAGAGAGTAATGCCTCCTCTTTTTTACTTGCAAATGCAACTTTTATACACAAAGTACAAGAATTAGGAGAAATTGTCCATGATTTCTTCAAAAACATCCAACAGTTAAACAATACTAATGTCGCCTCACTTGTTTCAATACTTTTCTCTCTGTATCAGAATGATGATCTGTTTTTAAATATTGAGAGCAATAGCACTCTGTTAACATTTCTTTATGAGACTTCAAAAGATATTTCATCTTCCCAAGTATGGCATGATTTCCAAGATAGGAACCAAGTTTTTGATTTTCTGTCTGAAACTTTTGATCTTCTCTGGAACTTCACCAGTGAGTCTCTCTGCGAAAAGTTACTCATCATTTACAACTACACAGAGTTTCAGGCCCAGTCTCTTGCTCAGAAAGGCAAAAAAGAAATGCAAGTTATCTATAGCACTCTGAGCAGCCTTAAAACTTTGTTTATAGATGAAGACCTCCAAACAGAAGCCTTCTGTTACTTGGAACAGTTTCTTGATATCTCCTCAGAATGCCTGGTAAATAAGGGGTGTGTTGATTTTTATCTATCAAACAGTACTTCTGTAGATAATTCAGCAGAAGTTTACAACCTACTTCTGCTTCCATTGGACAGTGTTCTGTCTAATGTTATGATCTTAGGGAACAAAGTAAGCGTGCCTTCTGCTTTGCACTGCACTTTTATGTGGCTTCAAACCTGGACAGAGATTTTTGAAGAAGCATCCAAAATCTTAAATTTGAATTCAACCTTTTTTGTCTGTCTAAGAAATGATTTGGACAATCTCTCTGAAAGTCTTTTAAATACAACTCATTATGAACTGTGCAATAATACAGCTATGGTTGTTGTCGAAGCTACAACAGCAGCAATGAATCTATTAAAAATCATAATTGAAGGAGGTGGAGATTTGAATGACTGGAAAGATTTTGAATCTTTCCTTGCTAATCTTCAGAGTGTATTTAACAATTCAGTTGATGTCACAAGCTCACTTGAAGGTAACAGTTTAGAAAATGGTTTAGAAATAATGGCAGTCATGATAACTGAATTGCAGAAATCTGTGCTGGAGGTTGTTAATGGAGAGTTCTTGAATTCTTGGCTTGATACTTTAATCTCAGGAGGATCCGAGGGAGAAAGTAGGGATGCTGGTGTATTTTCCATGGGAAATTCCCTTTCTACTATTCTCAAACTCTCCCAAAAGGAACTTGGAATTACTATCTCTGAGATAAAAGATGTAACTGCTTTCTTTAAAAGTGTACGTCAAGACAAATACATGGTTTGTATCAGCATTTTCCAGAATATTACCAGACTGATTTTGGATGAGACTCTGAAAAACTTGAGTCATTCGCAAACAAATTTCTCATCATACCTTAATTCCTTTCTAAACTTTTATAGTACAGTGGATGAAGCAGAGGATTGTAACAGATGGATATATGGATTAGGTAAAATCAGTGAAAAATACAAGTCACCTTCCCACCTTGAAAGTGCAAAACGTACTTTATTTCTACTGAAATCTCTGGGAAATATTGAGACAGATGCTAAACTAATGAATGTGGTGGAGTTTGTTAATTTCATTTTTAGTTTGGTACTCCCTGAATGTTCCCTTAGTGGTTCTAGTGTGATTTGTGTAAATGTTTATTTCAATATTATAACAGAAATTGTAAAATCTATTCTCCCTGAACTTTATGTAAAAGATGACATTAATGCACTTGAATTTATTTTTATACTTTTAAATAACACTGCAGGGCAAATAGAAATGGTTGTCAACGATTTAGTGAGCGATTCACACTATACATTAAATAAGACCCATTTTAGTCAGTCAATCCACGGATTTAACAAGACTGCAAGGATGTTACTTAATCCTCTTCACCGTCTTCAGGTTTCATCAGTAGAACTTTTAGTAGAAATTCAAAGTCTTCTGAAAAATAAAACTTTTGATGTCCAAGAAAACAGCTTCTCTCATTTAGATACTGAGATTGAACCTTTCTTGCATGCTAAAAATACCAGTTTGCTGATGGAGTTCTTTCAATATGTGATTGGTAAACTTGACACAGACTTGCAGGGTGAACACAAAACATTTATCCAGAAACTGATAGAAACAACAGCTCTGAATATTGAATTGGTAAGGAAGGCATTAAACATTTTCAAGTCTTCTAGTTTAACTGGCTTTCCATTAAGAGAAGATAAAGAGTTTCTAAAACATATGCTAGCTCTGGTGCACAATATGAGGGACATGGATGTTGAGTTCTTGGTAAGTCAATTCAAACAAGTCCACAGGACCCTAGATAATTTCTTTAAAAATAACAAACCTTTGTATAATGAGAACTCTGAGTTAGGAATGTTAATAGACTGGTGGGATGCATTTGAGAATAATTCATGTAATTGGAACCTGACTGGCTTACGACAAATAACACAACTCTTTGGACAAGATGAGTTCTACAATGTAGAAGAGATATTCCATCTCCTCCTCGATGTCATCAGCCTTGCAGAAAGAATAGCTCACAGAAATATCACGGAAGCACTGACTGAAGTCTACGCTTTCATATTGTCTCAGGAAGAAAAAATGACAATATTTTCCGAGGAGGAGTTTGCTAATCAAGGAGAAAGTCTTCTAATGTTACTGGAGATACTTGCAGATATATCTGATGAACCTGCAGAGGCCTCAGTTTGTTTTTCTGCAGCATTCTGCTGGACTCTCACAACAGCAACACCTCAGAGTGGCTCTGCTTTTGAACTTTGTGACTATGTGCATAGCAATTCTACTCTTACTTACAGTGAAGTCATCAAAGTCATTAAGGAGCTGAAACTCATCACTCTGGATGACAGTGCTTCATGCATGACTGAAGACTTTCAGACAGATATAATTCACAATCTGACCTGCTTTTTTCATCAGATCAAAGAATGGAACTCCATTCTTTTGAAGTTTTCTGACCTCCATCACATAAATGGCTCAGTTCTCAAAGAGCTTCTGGATTTTTGGAATGAGCTATTCCTCTATGCTGTGCCACTGCAGGTGAATAATACATACGTAACCAACAATTGTTCCTCCTCACCGAAGAGACAAGTGGCTTTACAAATTGTAGAAACACTGGGCAGTATGCCAGTGGCAGAAATGGAGATGGCCAAAGCTGTTCTTGAGCAGCTGAACGATCTATATAGTAGTTTAAATTGGAACAGACATTCAGAGTCATCATTTACACGGACTGTTCTTGCTAATGTTAACAATATGACCAGGGAAGTTTCCAGAATCCTGGATACAGAAGCTGTCCTTTCTTTTCTTTCTGTAATTCAGCCTTTAATGACTCTCTCTTCTGTTGGAAACCAGACATACTCGATGCTTACAATTTTATCATCTTTAAATGAAAACAGTAATATTTCTGATAACTTTGAGAACTTCTGGTTTCCTATAGATACAAACATTGAAGATTTATTGGTGAATTTTAGTGTTAGACACTTACTTGCGGTGATAGACCAAGAGTTTCAATTACTAAGATTTGCCACTGGACAGTCCTCTTCAATGGCTCTCGATGTTTTAATACAGCAGTTTAATACATCATCTCTAGATGCTATGTTAAGAAATTTTGAAGACATACAAGAGATTGTGAGCCACTTTCTATGTGAGTGTAACAGTAAACATTTTTCTGAAATAACACATGCTCTACTTACCCTTGTGGCTAATGAAAATTCGTCAGATGATCTACTACTGGTTGTCAAAGACATTATTGACTTTCTGGAACTATTCCAAAATATGTCTAAGGAAGATTATACTGATATATTGTTCATTGATGATTATGGTAGCAGACAAAAATGGAATAATACTTATACTGCTAATTCAGTTTTGTTAAACAGTCTCCTTCATATAATTGCTGATCTTGCTGTTATAGACGAAGATCTGCATGCAAACAATACTGAGCTTCAGATAGTTGAGTTCATTGATTCATTTTTTGATAATGAGAAATACAGAGAAGTTTCTACTCAGTCACAAAACAGAACTCTGGAGATCATGCAAGAGATCTTGCAAATGATATTTCAGTTGACTACCGAACATGACAGGAACAAAATAACTGTCTTACTAAAGGATTTCCAGAAGGATATAATGGCAGAAATGAGGTGAGTGTTTTCTATGTACTTATTTTGACAGTGAGCTGACAATGAAAGAAGGGTTTTTTTTTTTAAACAGCTAAATCAAAACTTTTAAGTTAATTACTGTTTCATTTCAGATCTGCACATTTGATTAAAATAATATTTTGAATCAACTTATATAATTCAGAACAGCTGTATTTGCTATCACATTATATTGTGTGGACCAGGCTACTGGCTTTTTTATTGATACTCTTAAGTGGTTTCTTTGGAACTATTATAGAACCCAATATTTTAAGATAATAATGTCTTAAAATCCTTGCAGGTCTGAAAACTGATCCCACAGTTACTGGCAGAGAGCAGTCATTTTGGCTATGGAGCTAAATATTAAGGAATGTTTGGGACTAATGTTTTGTGATTTCTTCTTATTTTTTTATTTCTATATCCAAATATAAATATGCTGCTGCTGACTTAGGTAAAAAAAGATGGCTCTTTTGTGGCAATGGTTATGGTGTGGTTTGTTTGACAAATGCAGTCTCTGAAGGAATCTTGAGTTTAAGATCTTTTTTTTTTCCAGATTAATCAAATCAAATGTAATCCAGCAGCAGAGGTAAATCTACTTCAGGAGAATGTTTACTGACAATGTATTTATTAAAAGTACTACTAGATTGGAGTTGCTGCCTGTGAGTAATACTCACTGAATGAATCCCACAAGATGGTGGCTACAAACAGCCCTAGAGAGTCTTGCTGGTGGAACTACTGATCCTACTGACATAGACCAGCTGAGAAACAACGCACTGAAGTTTACACATGACTCTTGTGTGGTATTTAGAACTTAATGTTTAATGTGGGAAACAGGGCCAGGTATTAGCCAAATCTGTTGCAAAGTCAAAATATTAAAAAGGTGCTCTGCTCTCTGCCATATAGATAGTATATGCTGTGGGTTTTCAGTATTTCTGAAACTCTTACGATTTTGCTAATTTTGCTAAAGCACTTTCTAGCACTCCTAATGTCTTAGAAAGCTGGTGACTTGCTACCTTGATGAAAACCTGTTTTTTTTTGGTTTTTTTTAATTATTATTATTTTTTTTTAACATGGAGGCATGGAGATGTTATATTCTGATTTTACAACAGCTTTAGTAACTGTTAGTACTGAAATCCTTGTATGGTCCATTGAATATTGAAGCCATACATAATAATTTGTTGAAAAATTTTCTGTGGTACCCTTGTTATGAAAATTACTTTTACTTACTAATCTTTCTACAGAGCACTTAAAATCTGCAAGAATCTGCAGAAACATTTACAACCTGCTGGTGTCCTGCTGTTACAGAAGTTGCAGTTTGCCATTTTGAATGTTCTTAAAATATTTTCAGGTTGGTTATCACAGCAATGACTGTATGGGTTTATCATATGTGTTAGTACTGCAACATTAGGGCTTTATTCTGTGCAACCTTTTGGAGAAGTTAATTTAGGTGATGACAAGCAAGGCAAGCAGACTGATGTCTGGAAGTTAAGCAACAGAGGTACAGGAAAAAAAATCATGCACTTCATGTAAAGGGATGGTTTCTTTCTGGAGTGGTCATGTTGATTTGAAATATCAGTGGGAGCAGGAGGTCATGCAGATCTTCTTTCATTTTTTGTTGTGTGCTCTTTCCCTTTCTCCTGGACTTACTCTACCAGGAGCACTTCATTTTTAGGTTTGACTCACAAACCCAGCAGAAGACAATATGCACATTTGGGGTTTGTCTTGTCTTTTCTACTGGATACTTTTTTTGCCAGACTAATTAACTGAATTAAGTTACAGAGGTTTGTTTGTTTGTTTGTTCTTCATATGGCAGAATTGCTACAAGGCAGCACATAGCTGACAGAAAGAAAAAAGAAGCAAGTATATGAAGGGAGTGGCACATTCCATTTCTGGTCATGTTTAGCCAGTCCTGCCTGTGGCTGAATAACTTCACCTTCAACACATATTTAAAATTGGAACGTGCTAGGCTTATTTTATTCCCTGCATATAGGCCCCTGGGATGAGCACTTTAAGAAAGGCTCTGTATTGACCTAAGGGTGTAATTTTGTTTTATGCTTTTCCTGGGGAAAGCAAAGCCTTTGCTTTTCAGAGTTCCTAGTTTAACACACCTGTTCCCAGGACTGTTTGCAAAGAGCAATTAGGAGGCATTAACCTGTCATTCTAGAGGAAGGGATGAGATTGATGATGTCTCATACCACCTTAATTTCCAAACAAAACTTAAAATGTGACTAAAATCCAATTCTGACTATCTTCTCCACTCTCCAGTGACTGAGTAGTTCCCAAACAGCAAAACAGTAGCAATGTTGATGAGTGATACTGAAAATGTGTGCCAGTCATCTGGGAACTGTCTTCAGCCTCTGAAGAACAGTCTATTTATTGAGAGAACTCAGCTTAAGGAACCGAATTTTTGTCATTTGTATTTCAGTACACAGATTATAGAGATGTTTCATAAAATTTCATTTGATACAGAAAATGTTAGAAAATCTAATGAGAAAAGATTAAAATTACTTGACTGGATTTGCATTACTGAGTTGCATTGTTTGCTTGTTTTAGAGACAATGGTGAATATTTATTGCTATTCATTCTTGATTTATGAACCAAACATAAGGAAGAAAACATGTGAAAAATAATGAAGTTAGTCCTTCCACAAACTAGAATTCAATTGTCAAGCCAATCCTTCCTTGCTGTCCCATGTACAAACCCGCAACAGGCAGGGGAATGGAGCTTTTTTTCAGGGACCTGGGGACTGCAAGCCTGGATAAAAACTTCCTCCATGGGTGATCAGGTGATCAATATCCCCTCTACGGATTCCTTATCTCTAGATATGCAAAATGTCTATGCAGTGCTGTTTCCTCCCTTTGCAGGTAGGGTTTGAAGGTTACTACTCACTGGAGGGTTGGTAATATCCTGATGTGTCCACAGGGAAATAAGACTGGGGAACCCTGCCTGAGGAGGAGGTAGATAGATGTGGTTAATATTCACAGCTTCTCAGAGTTATGCTTCTTGCTCACGTTCTTATTATTGATCAGGAAAGTGTAGTGGAGAAGACTAAGGAAAATTGAATCAAACTAACCCTTCTTGCCCTCTGCAATGATAAATATATTTAGACAGAAGTAGTTTTTTGGTGCCTTGACACATCAGACTTTCTTTGCTTTGAAAAAATTGTATGTCCCTTGTTATTTGATTAACTTTTAATCGGGTTACAGCAATTTATTTATTATTCTTTTTACCTGATTAAACCTGAATATTTTTTCTTACAGAAGAACCAGTTGTCACTGGCAACATTCTCTGTGTTGTTACAAAGTGTAAAGAGGGATTAACTAGTCACTTACTCCTCTCTGTTACTGAAGTAATCACTGTGGTTCAAGATCATTATCAGGTCTGAGTGGTTTCCACACCTGCAAGTATTCTTTACAACATGCATTGGAAACTTTGGAAACTAATGGAAATTTCTGTTTTGTTTTGTTTGTTTGTTTGTTTTGTTTGTTGTTTTTTTTTTAATCCTACTGTCTGAATGATGAGTCCCTACAATGGCTATACAAAGCTGAGGTTTGTATGGGTATAGCTCTGATAGTGATACCCAGAAGGAACTCCTTCAATAAACGTTGGTGAGCTTTGATAGCCATAAATATAACTAGAATTACTGTAATTCCTATAACTGGAATAACTAGATTGCCATTCAGTACCAAATAGCAACCCATTTTTAATTCCATTACATTTTGTGATACTGCTAATTTAATGAGTCAGAGTAAATTTATAGTTTTAAATCTTCACAGGAAGTTGTGAAATCAAGCTAGATACAAATAAACTTCTTGGCTGGTCATTTGTAGTAAAATAGCAATTGCGGTTACCAGTTGGAATCACTCTGTTTTTCTTTAGCAGTGCATGAAAGTATCAAAGAAAAGAGTAACATTTGGCATTTCGAGACTCATCCAGAGTTAGAAACAGGCCTTTGTATAGCACACACAAAGGTGCACACACAGACAAAATACTAACATTGCACAATCAAGCAACCTTCAAGCAATAATATAATCTCATGAAGTTGCTAATCGTATGATCAATGTGCTTTGCAGGACATTGAAAGAGTATGGCCTACTTTCAACAAGGGGGATTGTGAGAGTATGGCATATATGCACCAAGAACTTTCCAACACCTTGGAGAGCTTCCTGAGAGCCTTGCAGAATGCCCACAATGGCAGCTGTGAATGTCGACTCACAGGGAACATACAGAGAAAACTGCAAATGTAAAGCATTTTACATTTTTGTACCCCAACAGTTCTTTTAGAGATATTATTTTGTGCATATATCTGTGTTCTAAATTATGCAATTACAGAAATACTGTTTTTCAAAGTCTCTTTTACTTTGTTTGTTTAAACTGAAAATTGAGCAGTACACAAAGTAAGTAACTTTACTGAATTGTGGATAATTTTAAAAGGCCTTAAACTTGCTGATTATTTGCAGCAGACCTTGCTTCTCCACAAGGAGAGTGCTTTGAATCCCAACTGAGAATATTTTCCATTTTCCACAACTTCAGTTAGGTGAAAATTTTGATATCTTAATTTCTTATTTAATTCTATTTTGGTATGGGCTTGTCCTCCCAGCAGCTGGATATCTGTTGAAAAACATTGAAAGTTCAGATCAGTTCAGCAGTTCAAACAGTTAGAGACAGAGGATGGTGCTTGTAAACAAACAGGCTTTAACTCCAAATAATTTCAGATTATTATATTCAGATTATTTTTCCTTGAGGAAAAATAGTAGGTTTTAAGTAAATTACTAAAACTGCTACTAGAGTATTTCAAACTTGCTGTCAGTTAAAAGTCTTCCTTTCTATAATTGTTGCTGTACTAGTTTCACTGTTCAGTTATTTTCATAATGGGCTTGAATGGTCTCTCTGAGCTATAGTAATAATACAGGAGAATTTGAGTTTAGGTGCTGGTCTTATGGACCATAGACTTGTATCCAGTTTTTTAATAGTAAGTAATATGTGGTGTAGTCTTTATTAGTTAAATTTCATTTTTTTCAATAAAGGTTTTAAAAATGTGTGTTCAGTAAGAAACAGATGTGAGGCATTGCTATACCTGTGCTTCTCCATAAGCTAGTCTTTGCAGGAACCATCATGATGTCTATATTTACAATCTCATTTAGGTATGAAATACGATGATCCCTGCATCACATAAATACAGCATGAGAAGGTTTGTAGAGTTGTTTACTGCATTCACAGTGAGTGCACAGAGAACATAATGTGACCCTTTTGCCTCATTTAGTGGCTGTTTCACTATTACACTTTATACAGGGTAATGTCAATGACTTAATTCTGATAACTCGTGAAACTAAGGCTGTCGTTTCAGGGTGGCTGAAAATTTGGAGCTGCAATTGTCAGAATATCCAGTGGCAGCTTTTCTCAGCAATTTTAATCTTTTGAATGGTGGGTTCCAATTTTCTTCACTTTTTTTTTAATGAGTGATTGCTGTGTAATTTTGCAGGACAATAACTTTTGCCTTGCTTTTCAAACTTCTAATTTAATGCAGTATATTTTAATTGTACATATGTGCATATACATGTGCTTGAGTTGGCACAGCACAGCATAGTTTACCCTGCCAGAGCCTGCCCAGAGTTGCAGGAATTAATTTTAAAGAAGGGACTTCAGTTGGTGGAAGAAGAAAATCTTAAAGGACTAAAGGCTGCTTCACTTATTCACTTATTCCAGGTGTGCTCATAATACAGGGATCTGGGATAACCCATGCTCTTAAAGGATAATGCAAGCATATGTAAGAGTCCTTCAGTCTGCCAGGAGAGTGACCTTTATATAAGTAGAAATTAATTACATTATAATGAAGTTTGTGTGTCCTTTATCACCACCCAGAATAAACCGAAGAAAAAGGGGGGCAATTTTATTAAGCAGATTGGTACAGTTGGCACTATTTTTCTTCTCTTACAGATGTGAAAATCAAAGAGTGTGTGCAGAATCTTACACGGCTGAGGCTGGACATTGGGTCTTCTGTCAATATTTCTGAAGAAACTGTCAGTACCCTATTGGAAGCCAGTATCTCTCATTCAAAGGTAAAAGATCAAAAAGAGATGTTAAATTAATGGGTCAATCTTTAGCCTGATGAGCAAACTGAAACAAAACAAACCACTTTGTTTGTTTTGAGTCTTATATTTTCACTTGCCACTTCTATGTAGAATATTTTTGACACGACTTCAAAATAATGATGTTTAGCATTAAGAGATCAATTTCTGGTAGTCTTCTGGTCTAGATGATACCTCTTCATTACTTTCACCAGTGTTATACCCCTTTGGGCTGACACAGAATTTGAACTTTGTTGTTTTGATACTGTAGAAAAAGTAAAGATTCCTGGAGCAATAATTTTTTATCTGTGTACCTCTGATCCTTGAAGTACAGTGTTGTCTGATTATTTTTTTTATGCCTCTGTGTGCTCCTCATTGTTCTTACATTATCTTACCAGTACCTTACCTTACCTCCATTTATCTGTTGTCTCTTGACTAGTGTTTAAAGGGTGGATTGTCTAAGCTTTCTGAGTGAGGGACTGTGTGTGTTATAATTGCTGCTGTTTCCTGTGACCCCAGTGATTAGTAGAAGTCGTGAAAAATGTCACCTAACTCGCAGGTGCTCTCTCTCGTGTTTAATGTTTTTATAACTAGAAAAGAGCTGGAGGCATATTTGTTATAATCAGGTGAACTGAGCAGCCACTGGGTGTCTCTGATGCTCCATCTGCAGAAACAGTTGCAAGTTTGTGAAAAGCGTGACTATTAAAAAGGCAGTTCAGACCATCGTAACTACTTACAGATGATTTGTTCTTCTGTTTCTTTGGCAGTGTGACTGCTTGTTTTGGTAGGTTGTTATTTTGATACCAGTAAATAATGAGAGAAGTAGTGTGGAAATTATCCAGTTCATGGGGATTCAGTGCACCATTGATCTTTTGGAATAATAATGCTAATTATGTGAATTTTCAAGTTTCTAGACTTTTTTTTTTTTTTTTCCCATAGTCCTATATAGAGTATAGATATATGTGCACATTTCACATTTGCATATTTATGCTGATTTATTTTTTCTTAAGTGGTTAAGTCCTCGCACAGTTGGAATTAGGCATTAAAACCTATGTCTCTTACTGATTATACAAAATGCACAAACATAATTTAGGCATGCCCCTGTATTTCTGTGATTGTCTACTAATACTGTCCTTGCCTCTGGAATAGTAAGAATAAACCTTTGAGTTGTTTGTGCTTAGTGCACTTACCCTTAATTTCTACCACAATATTACTCTGGCTATGCTCACTGTCATGTGATCAAGTGTTTTGAAACTGCTCAGAACATGTAACCTAAAGATTATAAGCATTCATTTGCCAAACCTAGGAGTTTGGATTAGCTCTGGTCCTCACAAAGTTGCGAGAAAAGTTCAGAGGGACTTAATCTAGTGGATAAAAATCTGAATGGATTAAAAATGGACTGAAATGGTGTTATTTATGTGGGACATGGGGAAATAAATTTCAAATTGTATTCACAAATTTTCTCCACAAAAAGAAGTCTGAATCAGTATTCTTTTATGCTGCTAGCAGAGTTATATTTATATTCATATTCATATTCTGTTCCTTGCACGCACACAAAAAAGCGAATATTTAAATACATAGGAAATCACAGAGACAAAATGTTGGTCCTTGATAAAACTCATAGAATAAAATGGTTTGGGTTAGAAAGGACCATTAAAGTTCATCTATTCCAACTCAAAATCCAAAGATCAAATTAATAACTTGGAAATTAAAATATTCATAGGAATGAGAGAGTTAAATTGCGTATCTTGACTAACTTTGGCTCCTAATTTGATTTTCTTGGGGATCTTCTCCCTCACTGATTGCTGTTGCGGGCTATAGATGCATTCATTGGAGAAAGCACAAGCAGGTTCTGTCCTGCAGAGTACAGTGGAGTCCTGAGTGCAGTACTTTGGCTCCTACAGTCTCTGAACTTGTAAGTTTTCTGAACTTGCTGCCATTTGCTTTCTTTCAGGCATTTTAGTAAATGGTAGCTAGTAACTCCAGAGATATCTGGGTTACAAGCATTTGTCTTTTAGGATAACATTTTTGTAGGCAGCAATAAACTGCTGTTATCCAAGGAGTTTTTATTGTAGTCTCACCCGAGGCCTGCTTATGCATTTCTCCCTTTGTCACTACTAAATAATAGCACTTCAAAGGAGTATTGAACTGAGAAATGTGAGCTGGCTCTGAGTGATTCCTGTGCCGTATCAACATCTGTGTCAAATTTGTGTGTCCTCTGAAGGGAGGAAGAGTGATTCCTGTGCCATATCAACATCTGTAAGTGTCAAATTTGTGTGTCCTCTGAAGGGAGGAAGGTCCATATTATTTGATTTTAGTGATCAATTCATCTAGATTTTGATCTTTAGGTGTCTCTGCAACAAAGGTCTATATCTGCTAGAATGAGTGTGTTCAGCATTGTAAATATACCTACTTATGGTATGAGTGCTGATAGAATGAATATTCGAGTTCTCACAAATAAAGTGAATCTTTATAAGAAATGTACTGAATCTCCTTATATATCCGCAGAGTATAAAGTAAGGACATACCAATCTGATATAGGTCTGTATATTTCATTATTTCAGGTCTGTTGATGACTAAAAATTTTCATGTTACCATAACACACATTCTCACCTTCTTGAGTATAAAAGAATGTGGCATTTCAGGGAGAACTTCTTTTAATACGCATGCATTATGGTAGGTTTTTTACAGTGCCTTTGTGGTAGCTTTAACTGGAAGATGTGATGAAGTACTCAGCCTGCTACTAAAGCTGCCTGAAAACAATAGAACTTCCCTGGTAGTGGAGGAATTATGTTCTTTACCAGCACTGGACTTATATACTATGTTTGTACTGATTATACAGAATTTGAACTTACGCCATATAATTTACAAGGTAAGACAGGGGAAAAAAACCATTTGATTCATATGTTTTTCTTTTAAGCTTGTCTAAAGCATGCAGGTAGATATATGAATAGTTCTATTATTTCTTCAAATGTGCTTTCTCTGTGGAAGAAAGCACTGGATGTATAGCCTCTTTTTTTGTTTGTTTTCATTTATATCCATGAAGCAAACACAACAGTTGAAGAATGGGGTTTGAAGATTCTACTGTATTCCATGTCTTGCTTACTCAGGAAATTTGTCTCTAGGGAGTTAATTATGAAAGCTTCAGAGAAAACATAGGTGAAGATGCAGTTATATTAATCTTTAGCAGAGTCTGCAGTTAATGCAATTAGTCACTTCTTGATCTGTAACTGTTGCAAGACTGATCAAATGACTGTAAAAAGAATAGTGCAGTGCCAAAACTATATTAAACTGTAGAACTGTAGATAATCTGGGATCTAGTGTGGGGTTTCAGTGAGATATTTTCACTTATGAGAGCAAATTTTTTTGGATGAGATTTATGATAACAAATGTTTATTTCAGTTCTTTTGGGTAATTAATTGACAGAATAAAAAATGTTGTAAATACTTAAATAGTTGAAAAATAGTTATAATATTGGGAGGAAGAACATTTTGTTCTAAAGCCATAGGCACCAGGTTATATTCTGGATGTTGTGTGCAAGGCTAAACAGATTTGCCACACCCTTTTTAAAAACAGAACCATTTTCAAGAATAGGTTGACATACCTGAAGGAAAAGATAAGATTTCTTCTTTCTGAATTATCTGCAAACCTAGAGGGCAAAATCCCCTCCCCCAACCAACCAGTGCTTATTCTGGTAGGCTTTTCTACTGAACCTTATTGAAGCATAATGAATTCCTAGCAAAGAACAAAGAAATGGTGACAGCTTAACCTATATTATTGTGGAAGTTTTGCTATTTTTTTTAACTGAATAATTTCCAGGGTTTTGGTTTGTTTGTTTGTTTGTTTTTGTCGTGTTTTTTTTTTTGTGTGTGTAAAAACAGGTAAAGGGCTGAGAAGAAAATTTAAGCATAGACTTTATTGTAGTAGGAATTCAAATAAAGGTGGATAAAATAAAGATAATTAGAGGAAACAGCTGAAATTATGTAATGAAATTATATTGGTTTTAATACCATGCATAGGCAGGTAACAATGAATCAGTTTGCATTACCATAAAATCTAAGTAAATGATTCCTAAAGCAACTAAAATTGTTGTTAGATTTAATTTAACTTACAAATTATTTTCACAATATTAAACCGTTGCTTTGAGCATCTTGAACCTGTTGAAGAAAAAGTTCTCATTTTCACTGAATTCCAAGGGGGGCATCATGTTTCAGATCCCATTAGAATCTTGAGTAGGAGAACTCTCTTCAGCTTGGTAGGGATAAATAAGTTTTCTGGATTTTAATTCCTACTTTTTCATAGGTCAGTACTAATATTACCAGATAATTTTTTGTTAGCTGAATTTGAGAGTAACTGAGGAGTTATACTGATAGGAATTTTGTTAAACATGGTTGGCAGTAACATTGCATAAACAGTTTTATAAAAAGACTGAATAAGTCAGAGTGTTTCATTGAAAGGTTAAAATTTGTTTCTAATTGGAATTTATTGTTGTGATTTTTCCTTCTTTTCCAAGATTAAGATACCATCTGAGATAGGCAGTGTATTAAACATGCTGCTGGATGTGGTTTCTAGTATCAACGCTCTTCTCAATAAAACCCACCATGTCATGGAAAACCTTCCAGGGTTCCTCCAAGGAATTCAACATATTGGTGTGCTTGACATCTCTGCATTACAGCAGGTACGTGTATGATTTTAATTTGCAAACTTAATTGCCATAATGAGATGCTTTTTTAGGTGTGTGTGCTTAGTATGGTGGAACAGTAACAGAAATTGTGTCCTAGAAAGTTGGGAACTTCAGAGGAGAGTCCATAGACCTAGGAAAACTCATTTGTTTTCTATCAAGCACTCTGGCAATTTTGAGATAATTAATGTATTGTTTCTGTCATATCTTTTTTTCATTAATTTATGAGATCATAGCATAAGTTAATATGGTGTTAGGTTACTGAATAGTAATAGTATGTAGTATCTGTGATTTCATAGAATCATAGAACTATTCAGGTTGGAAAAGCCTTAAACACATCCAGGAATGGTGACTCAACCACCTCCCTGGGCAGCCTATTCCAGTGTCTAACCACTCTTCCTGTGAAAAAAAATTTTCCTAATGAAGCCATTCCCTCTTGTTCTATTGCTAATTACCTGTAAAAAGAGACCAGCACCAACCTCTCTACAAAAACCTTTCAGGTAGTTGTAGAGACTGATGAAGTCTCTTCTCAGCCTCTTCTTCCTCCAACAAAACATTCCCAGCTCCTTCAAGTGTTCTTCATAAGATTTATTCTCTGGGCCCTTCACCAGCTTCATTGCCCTCCTCCAGCACCTCGATATCCCTCTTGGATTGAGGTGCCCAAAACTGGACACAACACTTCAGGTGTGGCCTCACCAGTGCTGAGTACAGGGGATAGCCATGTATTTTCTGTTAATGCTGGGTTGTTTTGGTGTTTTGTTTTGTTTTGTTTTTAATGATCAGATAAATTGTTTATAAGAAATAGCTTTTTTTTTTTTTTTTTAAAGGATAAGATTTCAAGATTGCATGTGCAGTTCTTTTATCTGCCAAGGGTTTCTGTTTCTGTCAGCAGTTAAGGTTTTTGTGTGATAGTTCTGCTTGACATTTAAAAACAAGTGGCATGAGCTGTGAGTGGGGATATTTCTTTTGTCCTTGCCTTGCAGGGTGGTTGCTGTGGGATATAGTGCAAATTCATTTGTGACTACAGTGCAAACACTGCCTTGAAAACTGTTTTTCCTAGTGATATGAATCTTAAAATCTTCTAATCTTTGTGACAAAGAAGCATACTGTAAAATGCTGTTCTGTGCATACTAGTTTTGTTTTTGAGCCTCTCTTCTTTGGAGTACTTCTTGGCTGCCACAATGAAAGGTGGCTTTCATCAGATGCTTGCATATTTTCTGCTTCCTTAACTAGTTTTGTTTTTGTCAGCCTTTCCTTTGAACAAATGAAGTGTTATTTTTGGAGTGAAATCCCAAAGCTGTTTATTTGGTACAAGAATATCTCAGAAGTTCCTGCTCAAAAAAAGTTTACAAAGGAATAAATGGAACAGCAGAGGGCCATCTAGTCACAGTTTTAATCTTTGCTCCATGACAATCCACATTATCCTGTAACATAGCATAGATTTAACCTTGGAATTTTTATTCCTTTTTACATCTTACCTTTTTTTGGTCACTTTTTCTGACAGTCTTTATTTTCTTAGTTGTTAATTCCTTTTTTTCTTGAGAAACTGCTCTTTGTTTTTATCACCTAATGATTTGTGGAGGATTACAAAATTAGTGTCAATTTCTTTTGTTAATAGATTAGATGATTGATGTTTGGAAGGGCTCTTCTGTCTCTCAAACTTTCTCATTTTGTAGACTAGTAAAAGTTGTCTATTTTTAAGTATCCTTTCATTTTCAGATTTAACTGGATTTTTTCTCTACTTTCCAATAATTCCTGTAATTATTAATTATTTTGTTTGCTTCTTGCCTATAGTGGCCAAACTTGTGCTACTGAATAAGTATGCTACTTAAATGCAGACATTGCTTATATACTTTCCTCCTTAAATATTTTCTTTTCTGTCCAAAAGAGTCCATCCTTCTGCATTTGTATTTTAATTATAACCAACAGTAATGTCGCTTACTGACCTAGAAAGTTTACTCAGTAAATTATGTAGAGCTTTTTAAAGTAAAAATATGTGGACCTTCAGCATAAAGTAAGACAGATTGTCTCCTTCATTAACTTGTAACTGAAAAAGTCATTCTAAAGTTGATAAAAAAAAAAAAGTTATCACTTCTACAATGTAAGATATAATAAAGTAATTGTCAATTATGCACATGGATTTTTGTCTGTAAAATGTGAAGTTGAATTAGTATGCAACACATTGTGTAATAAAATATGATGTAAAAACTCAGTATCTGCCAGTCAGTAGCAATTGGAAGAGAGAGACACATTCTGCTGTTAACAACATTGAGTGAATGGATAATACCCTGAGGAAAAGTAGTGCTGATTTTGACCATGACTTTTGCTTGTTTATTTGCTGTTTGAAATTATTTGCTTATTTTTCCATTGCTAGTTTCAGGTATGTTTGTCACTCATTAATAGATAAGGTGGAGGGGACTTGCTGAGTTACTGAGTGCTGCTAGTTGTGAAAGTTGGCCTCATCCTGTAATCCCTCCACTAACCTAAACAAACTGTCACTTCTGAAAAGCCTCTTGGTGTCATAACTGTATAAAATTCTGATTCAAGTTTATCCATGGCTATGTTTACCCTTATATAAAAAAATGTTCTGTACCTTCTATAACTTCTCTGACTTGCCCACGTGTTTGTGGAAGGCCAGTCATAGTCTTTCTTAGCTTTAATAGGTTAAATAGTTTTAGTGTTCATTTATTTGTTGTAGTATTTTTCTTTTCTAAAAAACTCTCAGTTGTCTCAGACATCTTAGTGTCATCTTCTCATGCTGTGTTAAACCTAATCTTGCATGTTGGTGACAAGAAATGTGTAGAGTCTTTGAAGGGAATGATGGCTGATAACTCTTGTAGTTCAATGATGTCTGTACCTACTAAATGACTTCACTAATCTTGCATTCACCTTTTTCATAAACTGCATACATTTTTATATCTTACTTGATCAAGGATCAGTGATATACCCAGATAAACTCGATTTTATGACAGCATCTCATGGTTTCAGTTGATAAGTAATATTTTGCACTGGTAATTTTTATATTCGATTTACTTTAAGTTAGATAATTGGTTTCTTGCCATATTGCATTCAGAACTTTTTTTCTCCTGCAATGCCTTCTCATATTAAATTATAGGCATACTAAAGTAGTTAGCTTCTTTCAGGGCTAAAACTTATCACAGTGGACCTAAGATCAGTTTTGTAGGAATAATGATACTAGCTTCTCTGTGATCCAATGTTCTTCCTTTTAGCAGGGTCTCTGCAATATCTTCCTAATACCATTTTATATCCACACATCATTATTGGGTGCTGATTAATATTTTCTAGGGTGTTAGAGTTCACCTAGTTAAGAGATAGCATGTCTTTTTCTGGAAAAACTGTGTGCCTTCCCACATAAATGTTTTATTGTCCTGGAATGGTGATAAGGCATGAAGTTCTACTACTCACATACTTTTTTTGCCTTTAACTGTTCCCGATTTTATTATAGATCTTGCCCTGTTAAGCATCTCAACATGTCACTCATTCTTGAGTATAGATGAATTTTCTACTTTTCATTCGAATATTGCCATCTAAATTTAATAGGCTTCAGAAAAATAATTTAACTAAATAATCAATTTTGCCATTCCCCCCTGATTCTGTGAATTTCAGTACAATAAGACTTCATCTCATTTATGGCTCTACCTAGAAGTAGGAATATCTATTTCTCTGCATTTGCTTCTTTTAGCTCTTTTGTTTCATCATTTTTTAATTCTTTCACCTCCTTGTAGTTTTCCAGGAAAATTGCTTTCTTTCCTCTCTCCCTTATTGTAATTATTCTGAATTTATTTTAGTTTTATGTGGAAGTTGTAATCTGGCTTGACTTCTAGGTTTCTTTAGTTGAATAGGTGATATTTCTACTCCATGTTAATTTGTTTTTATTAATAATATATATTTTAAGCATACAGCTCTCCATTTAGTTTAGAAGGCCCCATGCTATGATGTTTTTGTCCCCATTTGAGAATTCAGTTCCAGAGAGCTTGTTACTCTTCAGTACCAGCTTTCTTCTTGCATTAATTTGTTGGAGCGACTGACTTGACTAATTACTTTGTAGGAGACTTCTTGTTTGGATTCATCAGCATTGGTTACAGACCTACTTCATTTAGTTTAAACTAGAACAACAGGATCAGAGATAAATTTTTGTGAACGTTCTTCATATATAGTTATGCCACTTTATCAAAGCCACATTTTAGGAAATGTATCTATTGAGTCAGTGGATATTTAATTGAAAGACAGTTAAGTAGATTCAGTCTGTTGGTGGCAGATACTGCATACATATTCATTATTTGAATTTCAAGTTATTTTGATTGGAACAAGAATTAATTAGCAAGTTTGTGCTCTTTAACTGAAGTAAGCCTCATTTATCCTTCTAGTGCAAATAGTTACTTATAAGGATTCAAAACCACTTTTATTCAACATTGTGCATAAATAAAGTTAATTCCTCCAGTAAAGTCCATGCCAGCAGATTTATTCAAGAGTTGTAGATGATGGTGTTATGAAATCTGGATATTATTTATTTAATATGCTGTATGCTGAAACTGTATGCAAAAAGTCTGATTTTGGGAGCAGCCAACATTGAGTTTTAAAAATCACTTTCTAATATTCCTCCAGAATTACTAAAGAAGCACCTGGCACTTCAATAAATGCATTGATCAGGATGAACTGTTTCTAACAGTTTAATCTCAAAAAACTGTCTATGATTTATTATTTATGTAAAGTACTTTACTACTTTGAAAATTGACTCTTCTGTTTTAAAAAAAACAAAACAGTGATAAAACACTAATTTATTTCAGCTTCAAATGTATTTGGTTGACACATCACAGTCTTTTCTCTGTTAGCCAGTTGTGCAGTCTTCAGATGATACCTAATAGTGCAGTTTTGTTTTTCTTGACAAGCATCTGCAACAGTAATGAATATCAGGTGGGCCACTGCATGCTTCAGTTGTACTCCAGCAGCACGTTGCCTTGCAGTTGTATCTTGTCTTGTAGCTACGCACCTGTACAGCTTCTGTGAGATGCCACTTACAACTGAACATATTATTTGAAAAATGAAGCTGCACAAAGGAAGCAGGTTTTGTATTTTGTTTGCTTTTTGAATGTGGTGAATGGTGGTGCTTAAACCCTAAAAGCAGTCAAATTGCTGTCATTAGTCATGAGCAGATGACAATAATAAATGCTGGTATGACTCAAGATGTGAAAAATCTAGAAGCACTTCTAACAAGTTAAAAGATGTACTTGAAAACTAGGCTTTTAGGACATGTGCACTTGAATGATTTCTTCTTTTATTTTCTTTTTTTTTCTTTTTAGCAACTTTTCACCTCAAACATTCATATGCAAAATGGTTTTGGTTGTTTCTGCTGTATTTGTGACACAGGAGTAATCTACCAGAGCAGACTTTGCAAAAACTGTCATTGTAATCAAGGAATCTATAGTCCAGCTGTATTGATATTTTCATTCCTTTTCTGCCTAACTGATACACAGTATTTTTCAAAGCTTAATCTAGGACATTATACTACTGTCTTTCATCAAGTATCCTGGCAATTAAAACTACATTACCTTCCCTGCTTGGCTCCCCCCTCCCATGATAAAGGCGATCAGGGGAACACAAAAGAGCACAGCAGGCCCTCATTCTAGTAGGCAGTTTCAACAGTCTAATTTAGTCAATCTCCTTGGATGCCAATATCGAGAGAACACCAGGGCTACTCCCAGAAGCTACTAAAAGCAACTTTGATTCATTTGTATTTCTTTTGTTTGTTCTAGTTCTTGCAAGGTGGGCAGTTCAGAAGTTCAGCTGTTGGATCCCTGGAGTCTGTAATCAAGGCAGTGTGTAAAGAAGAATCTTCGTTTTTCAGCAATGCAAACCTGTTCATTGATATGCCCAGAATCATGGGACTCTTGGAGGATAAAAAGGCAAAATATGGGAAGACTCAAGTAAGAAAAACTATCAATCACAGGTTGCATGTATGCATTCAGAGTTTAGAGAAGTCTTTATCTTTTAATGGAAATATTTATATACCAGCTGACATCTGTGTTGACAGTGTAATCCTGGGCATGAAGATTGATCAGTAAAAGTTCTGTGGCTACAAGATTAATTGTGAATGAGACACAAGTGATTCTGATTGTTTTCTATCTTTACAGATAATAAATAAGAATATTCCTGTCTTAGAGACATGTTTATTAGAAATTTTTTAAGCAATTGGTATTAAATATGTATCTTTGAGATACAGGATTGAAAATTTATTGCTGCATGCTTTTATTCTGTGAACACAAAGTTGTGGTATTATTTTGCAGTAAAATACTCAAGCCCTCTCGATAAAATAAGTTTTTTAATAGTTGATATTCCTATTCTCTTTATCAAGCGCCCAGAAAATCTCTTGGCTTTTATGTAATTTCGCTTTTGCTCCCTTTTTGACTTATCCTGATTAATTTTAATGCTATTAATAACCTTTTTAGTGCCTTAGTGCCCCTGTGCAAAAGAATACAGTGATACAGTGTCACTAGGGAAGGATCTGTGACTGTGAATCTTCCTGTGTGTGGGATAGCAGCAATCAGGCAGCTCTTTCAGGTTTTCTTTCCTATTTCAAGAATGGAATTAGCAGCATGGCAGATTAGAGAAATTGTTTGGGATTTAAGTCTCTTTCACAGTTGTTTAGGCCATAAATACTCTCTGTTTCTTGATGATTTTTTTTTTCTTTTTTCAAATATTGTCAGAACTCTGGAGTGTTGTAAAACCTTTCACCTTAGGACTTTGAAATATCTTTAAAGCATCAGTTAGTTCCAGCATTATGAGTGAATTAATGCCATTTCCCATATTTTAAAAATTGGTGAATGAGACAAAAAAAAAAAATAAAAATAATGTGAGGGCATGAAAAACTGGATTTTTACTAATTTCCAATAATTAACTTGTATGTATATTGTGTACCCAACACTCACCAATGACTTTCTGAAAACCAGAGCAAACTCAGATTAACAAATCATCTGTGTCTTTAGCATATTGGTGTTACTGACTGGCGCACTTGGAGCCTCTTAATTTTTGCTGTTACTTAGCAATGATTGTGTTTAGTACTGATTGTTTCCTTGAAGAAAGTAAAAATTTGGGCAAAGAACTGGCTGTTCTTGTGATGATGTATTTATGACACTTGTTTCACTTTCAGC
>NW_009952435.1:1080890-1146174 GCF_000747805.2 Chaetura pelagica
TTCCATGGTGTACAATCATTTGTCTTCCTTGAGGAGTTAATGACGTTATTTAACATTTCCTCACAGCACTGGAAATATTTATTAATGCACTCATAACAACTAATTAAAAAAACCCCAAAACATATGAGCTGGGCATAAAAATCAAAATGTTTCTCACAGGAAACTCATTGCCTTTACTTGAGTGCAAGTGCAGTGGGATATCTTGGAAGCTATTCCTCGTATTCTAGTTCTGGAGGATTTACACCCTAATGCATCAATAACCCTATCTGATGCAGGAACATGTTTTTTGGGTAAAGAATGAAAAGTAGATCAGATTTTTCAAATAAAGAAGTGCCATGCCTTCCCCCCCCATATTCTTGGTAGGTTCTTATGAAATTGTACAAATAATTAAGTCTGTATTTGTGAAGGCGTTTGTGTATATCTACTTGTTTCTTAAGTAGGAATAGAAAACTACATAAGAACCAAGGGTGTTGAGTGAATCTTTAGAGTTTTTTGTTTGTTTGTTTGTTTGTTTTGGTTTGGTTCGGGTTTTTGTAATTATTCTTCCCTCAGCATTCATTTTGTGAGCAGGGGGTTTGCATGTGTCCTTCCACTCTAAAACGCACTAATATAACTTAAAATAGATGAGGTTCACAGGCTACTTTTCATAAATGTGAGAAGCTCTTTGGATTCTGATTTATTTTTTTTTTCCTAGTATTAAGAGTTCTACATCCTCAACACTATCACAGACTGCTTAAACTATTTCTGTTCAGGGACCTGTAGAAATTTCTTAGTGGCAGTTGGATGGTATTTGGCACAATGCTGGGGCAGATCCTAAATTAAGGTTTTCTTTGAATTAAAAAAAAAAATAAAATAATCCAACTTAACCCGTGTTGTCTGTATTGAACGTAAGTCTGTCTTTGGTTTTGCAGCTCCTTTTTGCTTGAAGCTTTATGAGGAGATTTTGCAGTCTTCTAATGGGGCTTTGCTATGGACTTTCCTGAAACCTTTATTACATGGGAAGATACTGTACAATTCGAACATCAGCATGATTGACCTGGTGATGGAGAAGGTGACTATCAAAAGAAACACTATTTTTGTTTATTGATTTTTTTTTCTGTGTACTTTATCTTGAAGGTCCACATTGTTCAGGGTAGGTAGAAGCAATAATAATACAAACTGCCTTTCAGAAAACTGGATCCAGACTATCCCTGGAGTTCTCACCTTGATCCCACTTTAAGCTTAGTATTTCTCTTAACTTTTGTCTTGTTGCAGTGGTTTCACCTCAGTGTAAAAAGCAGAATTTTGTTCAAAGTCTCTTGAACCTTGTATAGCAAGATTAAAAACAAAACATGAGTGGAAATGTCATGTGAATCATGCTTCATCAAGGTGTAAGATACATGTATTCCGAGTGAACTTTCACCCTCAACATTTTCTTATGATGGGAACTCTAATGGGGCAGGATAGAGGACTGTGGGGAAGGGGCAGCCAAGAAATGGAAGCCTGTTCTGAGTCACTGAGCTGCATTTAAAAAAAACACACCAAACAACTTACAGTCAACAACCTACAATGGATTCTTCTAATGTTTCTAACACCAGTAGTATGAATGACTGTGTGGACATTGATGACTTGGATATTATTCACCGGTTTTACTGTTTGTGCAGTTTTGGTATAGTAGGTGTTTTATCTTGAGCAATTATTACCTACAGTGACTACTTTTGAACCACTTCTGTAAGGCAAGGGATGATGACTTTTTCTAAGTGCATATTAGAGTTCTGTGCAAATTTTGCATTTATTTTGCAAATACCTGAAATACTTATTATTGCAAAAAAATGGTAGTTTAGGTTAATTGAAAATCTAGAAAAAAAAGCATTGCTGCTTGTAAGTGGTACTCAGAAAGACTGTAGCAACTATAAATGTGATGGTAAAAATTTTCCATGTAAATGCTGTACAGGGTGGTATTCTGAATTATGTTTTAAAAAGATAGTAAAAAAAAATAAATCAAAGCCAAAAAGCACATACTAGATAGCATATACTAGGTAACTTCATAGCTTCTGCTGTGAGTCAAAAATAAGGTTTCAGTGATTTCATACTTTTCAATTAAATAACTTAATTTGAGCAATGGGCCATCTCTCTGGAGTTGAATTTAATTTACTTTAAATTTTTAGTCAGTTAAAAATGAAGTTGCTGTTGATGTTTATAGATGGAA
The DNA here is from genome assembly GCF_000747805.2 of Chaetura pelagica. Lineage (NCBI taxonomy): Eukaryota > Metazoa > Chordata > Aves > Apodiformes > Apodidae > Chaetura > Chaetura pelagica. The sequence goes on from NW_009952435.1 coordinate 1,083,079, forward strand.
CTTCTATAAGGAATGAGCTGCAAGAAATTATGAAAAATCAAAATATTTTTGAATACATAATTATATTCTATTTTACAACAAAATTTAAGATAATTCACTCGAGATATTTCCATGTTATTTTGCCTAATAATATGCCAAAACCACATTCTTAAAAGCATCTGTAAGAAAGAGAAATCTCCTGACATATGTGATGTTCCCCTATAGATTGTTTTTAGTGAAATCAAGACTGAGTAACACAGTTCAGAATGGGTTTTGCTTGTGATTTATTGTTCTGTTTTGTTTTTCATGTTCTGGAACAAGACTGAGATTCTGGTAGATGCCTCTTGCACAATGTCTCATTCTCCTTATGTAGTCTCAGGGTCACCAACGTTCCATCAGCTTATTCAGCTGTGTAAATAAACCCCAACTCTTCCCCAAAACCTGTAGATTGAACACACAATTATGGATGTGTATGTGTTTATGTGTAAATGTGAAAGTAGTGGGAAAGTTTATTAAAAAAAATAATCATTTGTTTGATTACAGAAGCCTGTAATCTATTGTTTGAATAGAAACAAAATTTAAATGCAAAATATTGTCCCAAGTGTCTTGACCACAGCTACCAAAAGCTGATCCTGTAGCCCTTACCCAGGCAGATCTACTGAAATTGGAACAGAAGATCTAATTTCCTTTAGATTATGTGACCGAATGGCAACTATTTACGAGAAGAAAAAAGCAGAGGACTAAAGCTAAAAAGAATGTTGATGGTTTGCATAGTAAGATATATTCTGTAAGGTTTTCATATGGACTGTTTTGTTTCAAAACTGTGTAGCTGACCATTCTTTGATAAATCGTGAAGTTACTGATTTTACCTTCTGAAGTCAACAGTTCTCATGTGTAGGATAACAGCCACCATCATAGATACAGGCTTCAGTGCCGACTGAGAGCACAAACATTCAGTGGCCTGTGGCATCCAGGCATTCAAAGAAGTCTTTCACACCACATGTGAAGTCTGTGATCCTTGCTTTCGCAAATGAAACCTGCACCACTAATGAGATGAACTTATGAAAGTATTCCTTGTTTCAAAAGATTCTCAGAGTTGATGTTATATTCAGGCAATCACATTAAGACAACTTAGTGCTATTTCTTTGTTAACTATAGCAATCATAATGAATATTTTAATATATGTATAAAAGACAGGAAATTATAGAAAGAAAACTATTTCAGCAAATTAAATAATTTTGGTTTCCTGCCTTTTTGCCAGTATAATTAGAAAAACTGATAAAGAGTTGAGTAAGTTCTTATTCTAAACTTGCATATCCTGTCTGGCTTTAATAAACAAACTTGACTTGTCATCCTGTTAAAAGGATTCTTACATCAGGAAGATGCTTAGACATATTCTGTCCAGACAGGACTATAGTTCATATTGAAGACTCTAATTTCATTCAAAAGCAATACTCAGCCTAAGTGTTACAAAGAATATTTATTTTAATACATCTTCATTGATTAGGGAGAAGAGAAATTGAAGAGAATTTCTATTAAACGTCAAAGTCCAGCTAGTCATTAGCATACTAAGTCACTGGAGTTGCTTTACCACATAAGGCTAAGCGTTCATAGAATCTTTTAGGTTGGAAAAGACCTTTAAGATAATTAAGTCCCACCGTTAACCTGTCTCTACCAAGTCCACTGCTAAACCATGTCCCTAAGCACATGTCTACAAGACTTTTAAACACGTCCAGGGATGATGACTCCACCACTCCCTGGGCAGCCTGTTCCAGTGCTTGACAACCCTTTCTGTGAAGAAATTTTTTCTGATACCCAGCCTAAACCTTGAGGGCATTTCTTCATTCATCTTGCCCTATGTTCTCATCCCTACTGTGATCAGTAAGGGCTGTATAGGGAAGAACTGAAGAATAGGCCAGCAATGGGTTTTTGCCCCCGGATACTGTCCCAGCTTCCAAAAACTGAAGGGTCAGGTTTGCCAGGACTTTACTGCTGTAGTTCATCCACTTGCTTTTTGAGGATAGTAAACTCTTAATATTCATAGTGCCTGTGGTGAGATGCTCTGCATGCTTCCTCACTTGCTTGTTCTTCAACTGAAGCAACTTATTTTTTAAAATCTGATGTTGGTATCTCCCCATTGTATTCATATTCTCTTTTTCTACTATTACTCTTTATTGTTGTGTTGTTTTTTTTAAAATTTATTTTATTTATTATTACAGCAACATTAAATTTAGCTTAGTGCAGATTTCAGAATTATTAATCTGTAGTCCCCTGGTTCCTCTAGCATCTTTTTTATAACTAGCATTGCATATGTTATTTTCCAGTTCCCTGATAACTAAGGAATTTTAATCACAAGGTTACACTACAGTGAGTATTTCAGCTATTAAATTCTTGTGTGCTGTTAGAATTCTTGGCTGGATGTTATCTTGTTCTGGGAACTACTGATTGTTTATTTTGCTAAATTGTATGACCTTTTTTTTTTTACCACTGTTTCAATCTGAGACATTCTCCAAAGTGTTCTCCGTGTTGACAGCTTCTGATACAGGAACTTCCCAAAGGCTTGTTGTGATAACTAAGAAAGCAAAAAAAGGTTAAACAACTCCCTTTTTTTTTTCTCTGGTATTTCTTGTGTTCTTATTTGGATATAACTCTTAAGTTTTAAAAAGGATGTTTACTGCTCAGTTTCCTCTATGTTGCCTTTAGTAGTGTCTCTAGCTCCTGCACAGAACGTACCCCTTGGCTGCTTTTAATTACTTTTCTACGTTGATATAAAGTTAATATTTTCCAAAAATTCATGCTGCTGCAGTAATTTTAAAAAATTGAGTATCTCATAGAAGCTAAATGCATCTTCAAGGGTCTCTTTGGAACAGTTTCCCACACCCCCTGTGCTACAAATGGGAAGAAATAATAATCACAAATGGTTTTTCCATATTGTGCTAAGAGTGGGATTTTGCAAAAAAACCCCACTTAAAAATACTATGTCAAAACCTGTGTACTTTCAGTAGGAATTTTTTTGCAGTAAGTGTGGTCCCAAATTGGAGTTTACAACTCACTGCAGATACTCTTTTGCAGGAAATGTCATTATCCCAACCATAATAACAAGGTTGGATTGTTCTTAAATGCACTTCTATGACTGACAACACCAATTTAAACAAAAAGATACTGCAATATTTTCTAATCTTGCATACCCTAGTGATCTGTTTTAATTATTTTTTTTTCATTAATTGAGCAGAAAAATAAAACATGACTTTCCTTAATGCTGACTATCAAAGTGAAATGGAAAGGAGTTGCAGAAAGTCTGAAACATGCCAATTTTTCCTGTTTCTTAAGATTTGCTATGCACAGTTTTTACTTCATTTGTCTCTATGTATTCTTTTTACCAGGCTAATTTCACTTTTGCTTTTGTGGAAAATTTGAAGACTTATTCTGAGACATGGCTTAGGATGTCTGGGGTTTTTAAAACCAGTGGAAGTGTTCTCACGGTCTCACAACTGCAGGTGGGAAGGATTCCTGTTTTCCATTTATTTGCTATGTGACCTAGACAGAATTTCTATACATGTAAAAGTGCCTATCTATCTGGTTTCAGGTTTAAAAAGAGCTGAAAGAGACAGATTAGCTTTAGTTTATAAGCCTATAGTGTGATACTGACAAACATCTGAGGTGAAAGTACTTAAAGGCAATGTTACCTATGTCTAGTATTACTAGGCAGTAGAGTAAATAAAACAGCTACACAAACTACAAGCTTATACACTTATTTTTTTTTAACTAATAAAAATTGTAGGAAATAAATGTTTATTTCAAAAAAAACAACAACAAAAAAATGAATGTGGGAAATTGACTAAAAAACCCCACAACATTTTTTAAAATGGGACTTTTTCTATTCTGCATATTTGTGTCTTTTTCTTTCCTCCCCTAATAAAATTTAGTTTTGCCACATTTGGTTATGAAAACATGTATGGGTGTCATATTTTGGGAAAATAAGCAGAATCCTGTAATGACCTGTACATATAACTTGAACTTAATGAATTTAAATTAAGGAATTAAGTTATTAATCATGCCTTAGACTTGCAGATCCCAGGATGCTCTTGTAGAGCTTATTTTTTCCCCCCCTTAGAACTTGGCAAAAGAGGTAAAGAACTCAAAATAATGTAAGAGAAATTCCCAAACGCCAGTTTAGAAGATATATTTATATTATTACTGCCAGTGCTAACAGCATAATGGCCTAAAAGTCTTGCAGGAAAAGAAAATGGGTTTCTATCCCAATGGATTTGCAAGGACATTAGAATGGACTCACAGTTAAATATTTGCAGTAAAGGAGGACAGTGACATGCAGCAGTAGTATGCTCTGCTGTTAATTTGAAATGTGTGGAGCCAACCTGTTAGGAAGTGAAGACTGAGGACATAGAGAAGCTAAGTGACTTCTTCAGTGTTATGCAGGAAATCTTGGTAATGAACATGAATGCATGTGTTTATTTTATATTTCTTTAGAAAAATACACTTTTTGTAACATCTAACGCTTTTTGTTTTAGGGAGCTCTGCAAAGCAATTTCATAAAGCACTTTATAGAAAGCAATTTGGATATTGACATGGAAAAACTCTTTAAAAAAATGCAAGTATATGGTACGTACAGAAAGTCCATGCACTGATTACACTTACTCCACTATAACTTAAACTTCGGACTGTGTTCTGTTGAAATGGAATGTTATACCTACTTAAATGATACTGAAGTCCCAGAATCTTCTTGAGTTAGTCTCAAGTATTTCTAATTGACTTTTTTCTTCTGAGTGACTGGATAAATTTACATTTCTAAATATTGAGAGACTTGAAAAATCTGGCAACAAATTAGAAGTGGCAAACTGTCATAGGAGAGTTGCATACATAAGAACTACAAGTGAAAAAAGGGAAAGGAGAAATAATCCCATTAACCATGGTTCCATTGGGTAGTAGCAAATTTTTTTTGCTGTGCATTTCTTAGGAAATCTATGTACTTTAAATGAAAAGAAATAGAAAATAAGATTGTGTGAGTGTGTTTAATCAAAAGCTGTCTGTATGTTTCTTCTGCTTTTATTGAAAATTGGTTGCATATAGTCTCCTTGAGCCTCAGAGCTTTGGTTAGGAAGAGGGAACAGCAAGGTTGGGCTCAGGTCAGTAGGGCGTAACCAGGATCTGAAACAGCACTGGGATGACCAGGTGGTACCATGGAGTGATGCTGAGGCCAGGCAAAAACATCATCCTGTAGGAAGGGGTCTACGGCCAGATCAGCACATCCATGACCAGTTCTACAGCCAGACTGATATGATGAGAGCTGCAGCCTTGGGCAGACACAGCCACATCTCAGTGCAGCTGTGATGGGGAAGGACTGGCCCTGCTTCAGGTGTCTGCATGGGGCTACCCAGCAGCATCACCCTGCATCACAGCCATCCTTGGCTGCACCCTTTCTGCATTGGCACTGAGCCCTAGCAGCCAGACCTCCAGAAACAGAGTATGTGCTCCAGAACCAGATAGATATCCCAAGGCAAACAGTGTATAATGGGGGAGTTGGGAATTATTATGAGTAATTTTGGGGATATAGGGATATGAAAGGAAGAAGAGCAAAGATTATGTTGTAAATTTGACTTATTTAAAGATTTTATAAGAATTTGATAATTCTCCATGTCCTGCTGTCAGTAAGGTAGATGCATGATAGAAAAAGTGGTTGCTGACACGTGCCAGAAGGAAGTGTTCATATCAAAGAAGAATCTAATGTCAGTTAAGAAAAGCTCATGTTTTTGAGAACCAGAAAAAGAGAAAAATGGGATAAAATGCAATAACATATGGTGTGACATTATGTACAAAGAGAACTGGGTGCACTCTAGAGGATAGTGGTAGAGATGAGAAGTCTGTGTAGTTTGTTATCAGTGAGTATTAGGATACTTCTGTGCTGGACACAAATCTGTTTCAGTCATTTGTTGGAGAACAGTGATGAACTCTCAGATGCCCTCATGGGTTGTGTGGTCCTCATTGCTGAAAAAAAAAGCACTTTGCAGCAATAGAGCTTGTTAAGTCTGCTCTATAGTAAAAAAATGAAGTCTAGAGCTAAAATAGACAAATAAATGTACCTGAAGTGCAACTTTTATTGGATTTATGTGTCTGCCTCTAAGCAGGAGATGGACACAATCCACTGAAGCTCCTGAGAGCTTGTAGATGATAAAGTATGTTCTCAGTTTCAAATAGTACTATTGCCCTGAGATGGTGCTGTCGTGATTGGTGTGAGCTGAAGTTCTTGGCTTTTTCTTTTGCTCACAGAATGTGAGATTTAATTGAAAGTAGCCTTGATCTGAAGGCTGTGTTTGAAGGCTAGGACACACTGTGCACATTTTCACTAAGAAAAATGGCAAAATTAAATCCAGAAAGTAAGAATCTGGACTCAGTATCTTCTTTAGGTGAGGGAATCAAACTTGAATCTGCTACCTCTCCAGTACTGAACCACTGAACTCTTGCCTACTCTGGGTCAGGCATGGCTCACTCTTCATGGTGAAGCTGGATCACAATATAACTAAAGAAAAATGCCACAGAATCACACAATTGGAAAAAGTTGAGGGAGGAAAGAGCAAATCTCTTATTCTGCAAGGCCTGCTGTCTCAATGTGTTAGTTGAGTAATGGATGGATTTATCTTGTTTGGATCTAATACTGGGAAGTACAAATATATGGACAAACTATTTAATTAAGAAGGTATCAAGAGCTCAGGAATTATCAGGTTCATCTTCACTGTTGTAGATGCCATCACCACAGAAATCTGCATAGGTTTCTGAAGTTACAGTTTTTTAACAGAGCTAAAGACATGACAGTATGTAGTACATGGTTAATATTCTTAGATGGTAAATACAGGAAATAATTTCAGTAGAACGGCTTATGAAACTAGAATTTGTTTATTTTAATGGATACATTTGATAACATGAACTTAATATAAAAAGTGAAAATCAGTATGGGCTATAGATCACAGCAGCATTGTCCTCTTATTTTTATGTTGGTTTTTAAAATGCTTTTTTTGTTAGTTTTATTAGTCTATACTAAGGTGTAGCTGTTACTGTAAACATCTTATGCTTGTGTTTGGGTTTTTTCGTGTTTTTTTTTGTTTGTTTGTTTTTTATTAATTACTCTTATACTGCATCAGGTTTTTAATCCTGTAATTATCTGCTTGGTGCAATTAAAGTCTTAAATCTATCCATATACGCTATTGGTTTTGCCATTCATAATGTGTTTATTTCTATCCAAAGCTCACGTTTTCTAAAATCACCTCATTTTTGTGATTATATATTTTGTCTCCTGAGTAAAACAAATATTTCCTCAGTTTATTACATCTACAGTCACATTAAGCTAACTCCTAATTATGTTCAAATCCAAGATGCTTGTGTTTGTTTCTTTTCCTACTTCTCGACAATATTAGTGACGTGGTTCACTCTGCTGTTCCTTCTGGAAAGTGTCATGGACACAGAGTGGATTGATGTACAATGCTTCCAACCTCTATAAAATTATCATGCTATAAGACGTTGCAAATTTATCAATTTCTAAAACTTGTACAGGGCCACTCTATCAGTTTTACCCACTTATTTCCTGGAAAAATGTGAATATTTAATCAAGGGCATAAAAGCTCAAGGTTTTCTTTTAAAACTCTTCTTTACTTTCTAAACTAGCTTTATGTGGGCATGGCAACTGTATTGCTCTATGCCTGCTTTCCGACCCAGAAATTTGCAATAATTTACTGGGTGTAACCTATTTTATCTTGCAAGAGCTTGTGAGCTCCTTGCTGGGTTCAGTCCTTATGAACCTCTCAAGGGGCCCTGGGAGGGAGTTGTGCTGCAGGCTTTGCTTTAAATTCTTGTTTGCCGAGTCTCCCTTGTCCTTCTGTGATTCCTCCCTGTTATGAAATGTTTTTTGACTACCAAAGAATCTTCCTTACAGAGGGCTACATGTGACCCGAGATGTAACAGCCAGGGTAAAAAAAAACCAAACAGGCAGCGTTCCTTCATGCTACCCCTTGGCTGCCCTCATTATAATGAAGTAGTTTAATGTGTAGATAGAAAGCTGGAAACATCATCATTGAAAACTGTACCATCACCAAAATCACCTGGTAACTAGAAACCTGCCCCTAATTCCTCTCCTAAATTCATTAATTGCTGGTTTATTCCAATTTATTTGTCTTGCAATCTTTTACTTAAATAGCACTTCTACTTAGTATATTTACCTAAGACATTTATATTTCCTCCCACTTACTTACTGATAGATTAAATAAGCTAAGTGGAAGATGAAGGCTGAGTTGGTAAATAGCCAGGTACAGAGATAATTATGAAAACAGATTTACTGAGTTTTCTAATAATAATTGCTACATTTATAAATGTGAAAAATACAAGATAGGCAATTTTATAGATCTTAATTCTGAAATTTTCCTGTGGATTGTACCTGTTCATATCAATGTGTTACTTCTACACTAGGGTACAGGAGTTCATGCACGTTGTGAAAGACATATTTGTAGTATAGTAACTAACTCACTTGTATTTGTGGGAGTGGTTATGGAAAGATAAGGACATTTTCGAAGTCCTACACTTTCAAGGATAAATTGTCTTTCTAGATCTTTGCTAGAACATTTTGCAACAATATTTTTGTTCCTCTGAAATTGAAGGAAAATGTAGCTGAGGATTTGTAAAAGCCACTGAAACATGAACTACACTTCCACAAGTTCACACTAAAATTCCTGTGTTTTTAAAAACTCTCCTTTTTTAAATACAAAGAGTATTTACTCTTATTGGATGTGCAGTGAGAATATACCTTTCTGCTTTCTTCATTAAAACTAAGGAAGTCCAATTTGTTTCCTCATCTTAGAAACTACAATGAACAAGATGTTCAACAGCTCAGCAAGTAAACAGATTGACCTGTTGTCACAGCTTGTAGTAAATATCTCTTCCTGTGTGTTGCTGGACCGTTTCCAGCCTTTCGACTCTGTTGAGAAACTGGAAGAGAAGGCTCATGAACTCATGCAGCAAAATAATTTTTTGGCTAGTAAGTATCTTGTTTAAAATAAAACCCATCTGACTTTGTAGTCATTGTCTGTGTTTATTGGTAAGGTAAATTAAGCTTGCACAAATTTCTAAGTATGATACTTGCAAAATAAAAGACACCTTAGAGATATTCCCCAACATTTTAATGTTGTAATACATGCTGTAAAGGCTAATTATATAGTTTTAACTGTGGAACTGCCAAATGAATCCTTGGAGTCTGTTATTTCTAACAAAATATTCAAAAGAATAGTCATAAATGTTTCAAGGTGAATAAAAAAAGCTGAAAAATGTATAGTTCTGAAGAAACTTGACTCCTCATTATGACAAGCTCATCCAATTTGTCCTCTGGAATTTTAATTTTTGTATTCTTGGCTTTGCACAAAGAAGGAAAGAAAGGTTTTTATGTTGGTTTTTTTTTGTAAGTTTCATTCTTAAACCAACACCACGAGAAATTATCTTGTTTATTCAGAGTAAATAAATTATTAAGCAATGGATATATTTCTTTTCTTCTCTGTGATTACACTTTTTCATGCATTAAATTCTTATTGCTGAGAACCAATTAATTGTACAAAAGCTGTTAAAAAACAGGATTTATTTTTTTTTTTGTTGCACACACTTTCTTCACTCACAGAAAAGCTTCAAGTTGCATTTAGCCTTTCCAAAAGAGAACCCCTTTAAGAGTGTGCCACATTTCCCCTCCCCCATTGTATTGGTTTTTATTGTCTCCCTGGACTCCTGTAAGTGCACAACAGAAGACATGTCAAAGCAGTTCTAGAGAATGAAACTACTCAGTTTGGAATCTTGTGGTTGTTCTGTAAACGACACAGTACCCCCATTTGCAGAATGTAGGTATCACCATCCTCCATCAATATAAAGCCAACAGGCCATACCATGACATAAGAATACTTTGTTAGGGAGTGAAATGGTTTGCCACTTCATGGAAGGAGCAGATAAATCTAGGCTGTAGTTAAGACATCCCCTTTCCTAAGGCAAAAATAACAACATTTTGCATTCATCAAGAAGTCCTAAGGCATTTGGGTCACCCAGATAGAAGCTACAACCAATTCTTTATTACTCATTTCCAAGGGCAAATTTTGTGGCCAATGCTTTGGAATTGGCATCAGTTCCAAAAAAGGGGTTAAATCTGGATACAAAGAGAATAAACCACAATTATAAACCCCAAGTCAGAAAAACAAATAACAGAATGAGTTTTCTCAGTTAAAAATGATTGTTGAAAACCCATTTTTCGTGTGAATAATTTTTTACATTTTATATTCATGTATGTAAAAAAGTCTCTATGAACCTACCATTCTTGTGTTGAGGGGGGTCAAGAAACTTCAGAAGCTTGCCCTGACAGGTGAATGTGTCCTGCTATCACAGCCATCAGTTAGCTATATGTATAGAACAAATCATATAAACTTCGGTATGAAACTCCTTTTCTTCTTTCAGGTATCATCTTTGATACACCAAAGAACAAGACACAAGATTCTGGCAATCTCCTTCCACAACACATTTCATATACAATTAGAACCAGTGTTCTCTATAGCATGAGAACAGATTTGATTAAAAACCCAGCGTGGAAATCTCATCCCCAGAAGTTGCCAGCTGATGGGTTTAAGTACAATCATGTATTTATTCCTCTTCAAGACATGATTGAAAGAGCAATTATTTTAGCACAGACTGGGACAGATATCTCAGAGCCAGCCATTCAGGTGCAAGCCATGCCTTATCCTTGTCATACCAGTGATCTGTAAGTAAACTTGAAGCTTTTAAATTCAATCTTTTCTTTATTAGATAAGTGCTAGAGGACTTGGGAAGCTACTAGGTCTTTGTAGTGGGTGAATGTTATCTCAGCACAGGCTTGAACCAGTGTGTCCAATACCAGAATACTGCAGCATAGCAAATATTGTTTAACAGCTGTGACCATGACCCCTTACAAACTGTTTGAAGCTATACTGTAGAGTATTGTACAACTAACAGTTTATGCTCAGAAACCCACTTTTCATCCTTAGCTCTCCTGTACATAAACTGTAAATCCCTGTTAAGCATTGAACTACAGTGTAAAGTTGATGAAGCAAAAGTGTAGGATTGTTCTTTTTGCAACCATCAAAACATCCTGACTATTAGAATATAAAATTAGCTAGTAATAAGTCTGGTAATAAATCAGTTACAGTGGAACAAAATTGGCTGGCTAATGTTATTCCTTATTGTCCTTTTGTCTTTAGCATAGACACAAATGTGAATTCTGTTTGACTTTGAATAGAGCCTCAAAGACTGATTACATCAGTTGTATTGTTGGCAAATACTAATAGAATGCTATAGTACCAATGCTTAGCTTGTTACATGAAAAATAAGCAATTCTGTTAAGCACAAGAATAAGTCTTATGTCTCACGTCAGATATTTTTGCTATACTTTGAGAATAGTCCCAGTATTAACCTATTATCGTTCTGCCAAAAATGTTTTGCCTTTGGGACTTAGTCTCTGCATATGTGTGCTTTCACAGATTCTTGAACAATACAGGGTTTTTTTTCCCACTTATGATGATGTTAACATGGATGGTTTCAGTTGCTGGCATGGTTCGCAAACTGGTTTATGAAAGAGAAATTAATCTTGAAGAGGTAAGATGTAGATTAGTCTCTGAAAATAACATCTGTTTGTTAAAGTGTACCGAACTGCAAAATTTAAATGTAGAGCTACTTTTATATAGCTATAATTTAGCTGACTTTTTTTTCACTTGTTTGGTCTGGGCAGGAGGTTCTAGTAGCCTACTCAGATTCACAATATTGTTAGACCGTCAGTCCTCTTAGGATGCAAATATTTTCCCTGAGACAAAATACAACAAGTAGAAGATCCATAAAAGATGAAGCTGGAAACTGTTTTCTGGAAGACGTCCTTATGATTAGAATGTTTTTTGCTAGGATTCTTTTTTCATATTTTGCTATATGTGGTCTAAAATAAGAAAACTTCCTAAACCAAATTAAAAAAATTGCCATATACCATGTAATTATCAGATATATGGGGGAGGATGACACTGAAAAAAATGAGATAATTATTTATTTCTATTAATGGCTGGTCTTAGGAGGTGCTAAGCATATGGAAGGAGAGACTTTGTTTTACATTTTTGTATGGATAAATATATCTTCTTAAGAGAATTAAACTGGTCTTTATACTGCTGGATTAGGTTTTTTTTAATTTGGGAAATTATCTGCTTTCTCTAAACTTTATGTTGTAAGATAGGCCTTTTTTAATGCTTGAAAATATTAAATCAATTTAATAAAGTTTATTTTGGTCATCTTAGAAAAAAATACTTCAGAAGCAGTATTGGCTTGTTTACAAAAGCTTTTTAAAAATTATTTTATTATTATTTTTTTTAATTTTAAAGAGTGGAGATACCTCATACCTGGCTATATTATTTGCATGCCAATACATAAAGTTTTACAAACATATCTATATATTACTTTTGGTTCAGCAACAGGCTGGGAAAAAACATTTGTATATACAGTGCTGTAGATATCCTTAGAGTATAAAAAGGATACTCCTCGCTGGAGGCCCCAGTAGTCTGACATCTGGTCCTGCAACTCCATGCAAGAGCATTATGCCAGAGCACTGGGATTCTTCCAGTTAGTGTGTAGTAAGCTCAGAGGCAGCCCTGCTCAGAACTATGTTTGATCCAGGACAGAGCAGCAGAAGAGGGAGCACAGGAAAATTAACATGAGATGAGTAATTTAAGATTGACAGGATGACATCCTCTGGAGAGCTGTTAGCGTCTTGGTGGTACCAAGGTTTGTTTAAAAAAAAAAAAAAAAAGGAAGAAGAAAACTTGTTTTCTAACTTTAGCTCTCTTTGCTGTGTTGTCTTGCAGTATATGAAGACAATGGGTGTACATCCAGCTATTCATTTCTTTGCTTGGTTTCTGGAGAACATAATTGTAATCACAATAAGCAGCTGTGCTCTGGCCATCATTTTAAAAGCAAGTGGTATCTTTGCTTATAGCAATGGATTCATCATCTTCCTTTTTCTCCTGGATTTTGGAGTTACAGTCATTATGTTAAGCTATTTTTTGGGAGCATTTTTTAGCAGTGCTGATACAGCAGCTCTGTGTGCCAGCCTTGTGTATATGATCAGTTTTTTACCCTACATAGTTTTGTTGGTCTTGCAAAACCAGTTGAGTTTCACCAACCAGATTTTAATGGTAAATATTTATTTTCCTTTTCTAATTTTTCTCTTTCAACTATGCTGTGGATTTCCATAGGTTTTATACTTTAGACCGTAACGTACCTATTTTTCCCAGGTTTCTGTTTGCTTTTGTGTTTCACTGGAAATAAGTCATGTTAATAAACATCCAATTGAAAAAATGTTTTGAATATAGAAAGGAATAAAAAATATTTTTTCAGGGAAATTTTGTAAACCCTACAGAAAATATAAGAAAGTCCTCATGATCGTGTATCTTTTTTATGTTTTTGCCTCAAAATATTTGTGGTGTTAGTGTACTTTTCAATGGGTCCAGCCATTCATTTCTTTGCTTGGTTTCTGGAGAACATCATTGTAATCACAACAAGCAGCTGTGCTCTGGCCATTTTCAAGCACACCTGGTGACATGCCACTCCTGAGAGTTATTTGCTTGGAGGAAAAGTAGTAATTGATTCTCTGTTAAGCACAATTGGGGATTAGCTGAGAAATTTCTCTAAATCTTATCTAGCTATACAGTCTGAAGTTTATGTTTCTTTGACACCAGCTCTTCCATGTCCTTTCCTGTTTTATAAATGCCATAGGCTGTTCTATGTGTTTGTTTTGACATACACATATGTCACTGATTGGGACATCAAATATCACCATCATAAAATGCAAACCTTATTTGGCACATTATTGTCTTCCCTCTTTTTAAGTTATTCACATACCAAATTAAGCTGGTGGATTAATTCATACACTACTAAAAAAAACATAGACATTTTTCCACTGTCAATTAGCCAGATAAAATGTATTGGTTCTTTACATACAAGTAAGCACAGATATAAGACTGCAGAATTTGGGCAGAAGTAGGCAGGGTGGAATTCCTTGTTTGTTTGTTTGTTTGTTTTCTTTCTGTTGGTTTTTTTTCCCCTCCTTTGGGCAACAAAATGTCTGTCAGATAACCTGCACACTTTAAAATTCGTTATTTTCAAAATATCCTGATATCCTGATATTCAAAATATCAGATATCCTGTGTTTGCTGAAAATCAGAGGCAGGAGCATGTGAAAGAGGCAATAATTTTTGAAGAGAGGAGTGATGCCACCAAGTGAGATGGTGAAACCTTAGTAATGCAAGAGGCAGAGACTCAGCTGCTGGGAATTAACATGAACTTCTTAGTACAAAGATGTAATCCATGCCACCAATGAGTTTGAATTTTTTTAGAAGTGCAGCCTATGACATACTTCTTTTTTCAGACAACTGGAAGGTTGTGCCCCTTTTGTTGTAAATATTGCAGAAACTTATTTAATTGCATAATTTAAAAATAAGAGACAAAGTGAACTTCTGTTCCAGCTCACTTTCAAACTGCAGAACTGTATCACTGAGTAATGTCTGCTAATTTTGGTAATGTTTTAGATCTCCCCATCAGCCTTCACAAGCTTGCGAGTGTTTTGCCATTGGTCATCAATCACACTTCCTTGTTATACTACATCACTAAATTACTCATTTTCTATGTTGTGCTTTTGTGATACAGTATGACTGTGTTGCTTCTTGGAAGACAAATATATTTCCTTGAAGAAAAATGCAGTTTCAACACATAGTCCTCAGTGTGAATGTTCCTTCTGTCTCTGTCTCTACTGTAGTTCTGGTCTTAGAAAAATGAGTAGGACCACTGCTTTTACTACAGAAAGTAAACTCTTTTGCATACTGTTACAGTGTTAGATGTTATGCTATTTCAATATGTGGTAGATTTATGATGATCTAAAACTTGTTATAAAGTTAAATAAATCCTTCCAATATTAGTAACTAGGTCAGTGGAGCTCAAATACTACCACAGTATGTGAGGGAGTATCATAGAAGGATAGAATTTTTTGGATTGGAAGGGACCTTAGAGATCATCTAGTTCCAACCCCTTTGCATGGTCAGGGACATCTCCTACTAGATCAGGTTGTTCAGGGGCCCATCCAGCCTGGCCTTGAACGCTTCCAGGGATGGGGCTTCCACAACTTCCCTGGGCAACCTGTTCCAGTGTCTCACCACCCTCACACTAACAAATTTCCTCCTAATGTCTAAACTAAATCTCCCCTCTTTCAGTTTAAAACCATTGCCCCTTGTCCTAATACTGCATGGACTTGTAAAAAGTCCCTCCTCAGCTTTTTTGTAGGCCCCTTCAGGTACTGGAAGACTGCTGTGAGGTCTCTTCAGAGCCTTCTTCAAGCTTAAACATTAAAGAATATCATTATCATTAGCCTATGTGAAACAAAGGTCTATTTATTTTATGCTTGCTTTTAGTATCACAGGGTAATTTATTTCATGGAGCTTGTTAATGATGTGTTTTATTTGATTTTCACACCCTGTTTCTCCTCTGTTTTTGTAGTGTCTCCTGTCTACAACTGCCTTTGGGCAAGGAGTATTTTTCATTACATTCTTTGAGGGCCAAGAAACAGGTAAGCTCTCTGGTTGGAGGAAAAGCTGTGTAATGATTAATTCAAAAACTACAGTTTTAAACATTTTTCAGTTTGTTCTGGAAAAAATATGTAATAATGAGTTAGCAGGATAGATCATAAAAGAAGAAAAATCTTTTTAAAGCTTCTGGAAAACCAAGTTAATCTTGTGCTGCTTTCTAGCAATAAATTAAAGTCAGCTTAGCATTGCTCAATTTGCAATATAGTTTGGAGGAAACCTCTACAACCTCTTAGACGACAAGATGGATGTATTCAGCAAATGAAATTGTTCTGGAAATGTAAACACAACTTTATGTTTACTGAACTATATGGTAGAGCTGCCTAAGAGTGTGGGATGTCTGAAGACCAGATTTGCTAGTAAAGACTGAGGCAAAGGTGGCTTTCAGTGACTCAATCTTTTCCATATCCCATGTAACCAAGTCCTCTATTTTGCTGAACAGTGGGCCCACATTTTCCTTGGTCTTCATCTCTGTATGCTCAGTGTTTCTGTATTCCTCACAGGTTATCCTTCCTTGATTCCACCCTTTGTGGGCTTCCTTTTTGTGTTTCTGCTTGGTCAGGAGCTTCTTGTTCATCCATGCAGCCCTCCTGGTATTTTTACCTGACTTTCTATTCTTTGGGTTGGACTGCTCTTGAGCTTGGTAGATGTGTCTGAGTTCACACCTACTCTAGTGTACAGCACGATCAATATTGTACAGAACAAGAACAGCACAAGTTATTAATTCTTAACATAGTGCTAAGATTAATATTTATATATTATACATTGGAAGGTAAAAAAAAAAAAAAATAACATCCCTTTAGTTTGTAAAGTATTTTGTATGTTTCTCCTGTGTGACTATGAATACTCAGCCTGAGTAGCACCTTGCCTCTGCAAGCTTGGAGGCAGCTGGTGAAACTCCCATTAAGCTACTGTGCAGGTGGAGAAATGCATGAGAAGACCCTATTACATTTAAGTGTTAGGAAGAAAAAAAAAGTTTGAAAACTTTCTTTACTAATACGTTGCTACATATTTTAACATGGTGATCATTACTGTCCCCAAGATCAGAACTGCCCCTATTGATCCTGAAGTTTTAGAAAAGTAAGAATCATTGAACAACAGAATTTTCACTGTTGGAAGAGTCCAACCATTAACCAAGAAAAAAGCACCACACCCACGACAACATGTCCTGGAGTGCCATGTCTACATATTTTTTTAATACCTCCAGGGATGGGGACACAGCCACCTCCCTGAGCAGCCTGTTCCAGAGTCTGACTACTCTTTCAATAAAGATTTTTTTCCTAATATCTAGTCTAAACCGTTTAGCCCTTGAAAAATGTCTATGATAGACATGCATTTATATATCAGAGTATAAAGGCATATAGTCCCTTTTTTTACTACTCTGGCAGATCAATATTGATGACAGTGGATGTTTGAAACCACTAGGAATTGGAAAATCATATCATCACAATACAAAAATTGGTAAGAGTGGAAGTGACAGTTGCAGAAAATATGACTATAATTTACTTCATCAAAATGACTCATCTTTACTGAAGAAAAGGCAGAGAATGCTTTGCAGAAAACCTGCTTTTCTTGACAGTCACAGAAAAAGTATTGTAGGAACAGTATCATGACTTGCTGCACTGAAACAAAAGCAGTATTTGCAGAGAAAAAATAAACAGTGCTTTTTGTAAATCTACAATTCAATTACTTTTGTTTTCCATTTAGCAATCACAGAATTTAGGGGTTGGAAGGGACCTCGAAAGATCATCCAGTCCAACCCCCCTGCCAGAGCAGGATCACCCAGAGTACATCACACAGGAATGTGTCCAGGCAGGTTTTGAATGTCTCCAGTGAAGGAGACTCCACATCCTCTCTGGGCAGCCTGTTCCAGTGCTCTGTCACTCTCACAGGAAAGAAGTTCTTCCTGATATTCACATGGAACCTCCTATGTCCCAGTTTGCACCCTTTGCCCCTTGTCCTGTCACTGGACGTCACTGAAAAAAGCCTGGCTCTGTCCTCCTGACTCTCACCCTTTACATATTTGTAAACATTGATGAGGTCACCCCTCAGTCTCCTTTTCTCCAAGCTAGAGAGACCCAGCTCCCTCAGCCTTTCCTCATAAGGGAGATGTTCCACTCCCTTCATCATCTTTGTGGCTCTGCCCTGGACTCTTTCAAGCAGTTCCCTGTCCTTCTGGAACTGAGGAGCCTAGAACTGGACACAATACTCCAGATGTGGCCTCACCAAGGCAGAATAGAGGTGGAGGAGCAATAAGGTAGCTTTCTGTAGCACTAGTGTTTTGAGCCTTCTTTCTTCCTTTCATGTCTTCTGCAATGTAATAATTTTATGCAGCAATTATTCAGTGATTTTGTTGTTCCAGTTTACCTCTGAATACAGTTGTTATGCACAAATATTTGCTTCTTAGTTAGACTTCATGGATTTAAGTTTTTATATTTAGCATTATAGAAATTACTTTAAACTTTGTACAAACCGTTTATTTATAATAACAGCAGAATGTCATAAGGCCTGATTCATTGAAGAGGTTGGTGCCCCATTTTGTCAGGCAATTGGTTTTTTGTTTGGTTTGGGTTTTTTTTGTCCAAATTAAGGGCCAACTAAAACTTCATAAACAGCCCTTTCTACAACAGCTTCTCTGCACTTTCCTAGCAGCAGTGTTACCTGCTGTTCCAAGCAGAGGCTTGTGGAGACAGCAATTAATTTTCATTCATTAGGATTGTTGTTCATCCAGTCCAACCCCCCTGCCAGAGCAGGATCACCCAGAGTACATCACACAGGAACGTGTCCAGGCAGGTTTTGAATGTCTCCAGTGAAGGAGACTCCACATCCTCTCTGGGCAGCCTGTTCCAGTGCTCTGTCACTCTCACAGGAAAGAAGTTCTTCCTGATATTCACATGGAACCTCCTATGTCCCAGTTTGCACCCTTTGCCCCTTGTCCTGTCACTGGACGTCACTGAAAAAAGCCTAGCTCTGTCCTCCTGACTCTCACCCTTTACATATTTGTAAACACTGATGAGGTCACCCCTCAGTCTCCTTTTCTCCAAGCTAGAGAGACCCAGCTCCCTCAGCCTTTCCTCATAAGGGAGATGTTCCACTCCCTTCATCATCTTTGTGGCTCTGCCCTGGACTCTTTCAAGCAGTTCCCTGTCCTTCTGGAACTGAGGAGCCTAGAACTGGACACAATACTCCAGATGTGGCCTCACCAAGGCAGAATAGAGGTGGAGGAGCAATAAGGTAGCTTTCTGTAGCACTAGTGTTTTGAGCCTTCTTTCTTCCTTTCATGTCTTCTGCAATGTAATAATTTTATGCAGCAATTATTCAGTGATTTTGTTGTTCCAGTTTACCTCTGAATACAGTTGTTATGCACAAATATTTGCTTCTTAGTTAGACTTCATGGATTTAAGTTTTTATATTTAGCATTATAGAAATTACTTTAAACTTTGTACAAACCGTTTATTTATAATAACAGCAGAATGTCATAAGGCCTGATTCATTGAAGAGGTTGGTGCCCCATTTTGTCAGGCAATTGGTTTTTTGTTTGGTTTGGGTTTTTTTTGTCCAAATTAAGGGCCAACTAAAACTTCATAAACAGCCCTTTCTACAACAGCTTCTCTGCACTTTCCTAGCAGCAGTGTTACCTGCTGTTCCAAGCAGAGGCTTGTGGAGACAGCAATTAATTTTCATTCATTAGGATTGTTGTTATTAATTACAGTCTTTTTTGTGTCAGTGCTTAAATACCCAGGACTGTGTGGTGTTGATGTGTTTGTGATCTTTAATCCTGTACTGATTTAGCTTTGACCTTTTAAAAAACCATTATTATTATTATTATTATTATTATTATTACCAGGAATTCAGTGGAATAATGTGCACCAGCCAATGACACATGAAGGATATATGACCTTTGCATGGATGTGCTGGATGATGTTCTTTGACTCCATTTTATATTCTATAGGTGGCTGGTATTTCAGCAATATTATTCCAGGTGAGACCATGGAGTTCTTATTTCAAGTAAGTTATTGAATGGAATGGATAGAATTGGCTCTCCTCACTGTATGCAACACAAACCAATAACTTTTTCTGAGTTGAGGTTTTAATGTGCAAAACTGCCTGATTGCCTTTAGGGACTGGATAAGAAAGGCTTCTTACATACAGAAATAGTGAGTAGTGCTAACACATGGAGTAGAACTTGTAGCCAGGCATGAAATATCTTTTGTTTGCTTATGAAGATGACTAATATTTGAAGGATATAATATAACACCACATAACATAACTCAGAATTTAATGTATATTATAGAATTTGTTGATACTTCACCAGAACAGAAGTCAGTCTTTTAAAATAACTTCCTGTGAAAAAATGGTGAAACTTTAGAGTCAGTACTTGGGCTGAAACCCATGAACAATAGGTTTTCAGCTCGCAGAGATGTTGAACTATCCGGTAACTGTATCTTGCTCCCAGTCAGTCCAATGTATTAAGAAAATGAATTAATTTTCAAGTACATTTTCAGAAAATAATAGGATTCTTTTTCTTTAACCAAGTTTTACAATTATTATTGAGTAGACTGATGCATGTTTTTAATTCTAGCATAATGTCTCAATAGGTGTTTGAAATGTACCTGTCCTCTGACTTGCATATGTCACTATTTCTTCCAGCTACTCTGTGTTTGGTTTAAAAAAAAACACAACAGTTTTGCCTTGAAAGATAGGGGCTTGTAGAATGTACAACTGAATATGACAAACTTTAACTTAAATTGATGTGTGGCCTTCTGTGTCAATGTACTGTAACTCCAAACATCATAGAGAGTGTATAGTGTGATTGGTAAATAAAGCCTGGAAAGATTGGACAATGCCAAAGTTCAGGTTGTGTGTAGGAGCATATTTTTTCCCTTTCTGATTGTGTACTACAATAAATATTTCTTATGCTGGCTGATTTATTAAAATTATACATATTGTTATGGAAGAACAACGGATTATCGTTTTAATAAAAAGTAAGGCTGTTTACCTGGGCAGGGCATTTTGTGCATTTCTGTCCTTGAGGTTACAAGATTGTGCTAGGCTGTGCCTACATATTGTTAAGTCTATGATTCTGTTATACTTCAAAGCTGATGTGGAGTTAGGGTAAAGCACAGTATCTGTAAAGACCAGCTATTTTATGGCAGGACCTGGTGTTGTTGCCAAATGACTTTCGCTTTCATAGAATCATAGAATCATAGAATCATAGAATCTTAGGGGCTGGAAGGGACCTCGAGAGATCATCTAGTCCAACCCCCCTGCCAGAGCAGGGTCACCTAGAGTACATCACACAGGAACTCATCCAGGTGGGTTTTGAATGTCTCCAGTGAGGGAGACTCCACAACCTCCCTGGGCAGTCTGTTCCAGATTAATTACAGTCTTTTTTGTGTCAGTGCTTAAATACCCAGGACTGTGTGGTGTTGATGTGTTTGTGATCTTTAATCCTGTACTGATTTAGCTTTGACCTTTTAAAAAACCATTATTATTATTATTATTATTATTATTATTACCAGGAATTCAGTGGAATAATGTGCACCAGCCAATGACACATGAAGGATATATGACCTTTGCATGGATGTGCTGGATGATGTTCTTTGACTCCATTTTATATTCTATAGGTGGCTGGTATTTCAGCAATATTATTCCAGGTGAGACCATGGAGTTCTTATTTCAAGTAAGTTATTGAATGGAATGGATAGAATTGGCTCTCCTCACTGTATGCAACACAAACCAATAACTTTTTCTGAGTTGAGGTTTTAATGTGCAAAACTGCCTGATTGCCTTTAGGGACTGGATAAGAAAGGCTTCTTACATACAGAAATAGTGAGTAGTGCTAACACATGGAGTAGAACTTGTAGCCAGGCATGAAATATCTTTTGTTTGCTTATGAAGATGACTAATATTTGAAGGATATAATATAACACCACATAACATAACTCAGAATTTAATGTATATTATAGAATTTGTTGATACTTCACCAGAACAGAAGTCAGTCTTTTAAAATAACTTCCTGTGAAAAAATGGTGAAACTTTAGAGTCAGTACTTGGGCTGAAACCCATGAACAATAGGTTTTCAGCTCGCAGAGATGTTGAACTATCCGGTAACTGTATCTTGCTCCCAGTCAGTCCAATGTATTAAGAAAATGAATTAATTTTCAAGTACATTTTCAGAAAATAATAGGATTCTTTTTCTTTAACCAAGTTTTACAATTATTATTGAGTAGGCTGATGCATGTTTTTAATTCTAGCATAATGTCTCAATAGGTGTTTGAAATGTACCTGTCCTCTGACTTGCATATGTCACTATTTCTTCCAGCTACTCTGTGTTTGGTTTAAAAAAAAACACAACAGTTTTGCCTTGAAAGATAGGGGCTTGTAGAATGTACAACTGAATATGACAAACTTTAACTTAAATTGATGTGTGGCCTTCTGTGTCAATGTACTGTAACTCCAAACATCATAGAGAGTGTATAGTGTGATTGGTAAATAAAGCCTGGAAAGATTGGACAATGCCAAAGTTCAGGTTGTGTGTAGGAGCATATTTTTTCCCTTTCTGATTGTGTACTACAATAAATATTTCTTATGCTGGCTGATTTATTAAAATTATACATATTGTTATGGAAGAACAACGGATTATCGTTTTAATAAAAAGTAAGGCTGTTTACCTGGGCAGGGCATTTTGTGCATTTCTGTCCTTGAGGTTACAAGATTGTGCTAGGCTGTGCCTACATATTGTTAAGTCTATGATTCTGTTATACTTCAAAGCTGATGTGGAGTTAGGGTAAAGCACAGTATCTGTAAAGACCAGCTATTTTATGGCAGGACCTGGTGTTGTTGCCAAATGACTTTCGCTTTCATAGAATCATAGAATCATAGAATCATAGAATCTTAGGGGCTGGAAGGGACCTCGAGAGATCATCTAGTCCAACCCCCCTGCCAGAGCAGGGTCACCTAGAGTACATCACACAGGAACTCATCCAGGTGGGTTTTGAATGTCTCCAGTGAGGGAGACTCCACAACCTCCCTGGGCAGTCTGTTCCAGTGCTCTGTCACTCTCACAGTAAAAAAATTTTTTCGGATATTCACCTTGAACCTCCTATGCTCCAATTTACACCCATTACCCCTTGTCCTATCACTGGTCATCACCGAGAAAAGCCTAACTCCGTCCCCCTGACACTCACCCCTTACATATTTGTAAACATTGATGAGGTCACCCCTCAGTCTCCTTTTCTCCAAGCTAAAGAGACCCAGCTCCCTCAGCCTTTCCTCATAAGGGAGATGTTCCACTCCCCTAATCATCTTCGTAGCTCTGCGCTGGACTCTTTCGAGCAGTTCCCTGTCCTTTTTGAACTGAGGGGCCCAGAACTGGACACAATACTCCAGATGTGGCCTCACCAATGCAGAATAGAGGGGGAGGAGAACCTCTCTTGACCTACTAACCACACCCTTTCTAATACACCCCAGGATGCCATTGGCCTTCTTGGCCACAAGGGCACATTGCTGGCTCATGGTCATCCTCCTGTCTACCAGGACCCCCAGGTCTCTTTCACCTACACTACTCTCCAGCAGTTCAGCCCCCAACCTGT
Organism: Chaetura pelagica; assembly: GCF_000747805.2. Taxonomy (NCBI): domain Eukaryota; kingdom Metazoa; phylum Chordata; class Aves; order Apodiformes; family Apodidae; genus Chaetura; species Chaetura pelagica. The sequence goes on from NW_009952435.1 coordinate 1,106,321, forward strand.
ACTGGGACATGGTGTTGTTCTTCCCCAAATGTAAAACTCTGCACTTCCCCTTGTTGAATTTCATCATGTTTCTCCCCGCCCAACTCTCCAACCTATCTAAGTCTCTCTGAATGGCAGCACAGCCTTCTGGTGTGTCAGCCACTCCTCCCAGCTTAGTGTCATCAGCAAACTTGCTGAGGGTACATTCTATACCCTCATCCAGGTCGTTGATGAAGATGTTGAACAACACCGGTCCCAGCACCGACCCTTGTGGGACTCCACTAGTAACACACCTCCTGCTTTAGTAAGGTTTTTTAAGTGCTGATAAGAGTTTAAGTTAATTAAATGGATTAACTAGCTCTTTGTGAATAATGATAGGATGTTAGGAGTTTACAGACAAATACAAAAATACTATAGATTTTGCAACAGTTTCTATCACAATTATCATCTAGGAAAATTCGGATTAAAGAACCGATGGTACTTTCCCTTTACTCTTTCCTACTGGAAGAACCTGTGTGGTGCAGAGAGAAGGAACAGACATTATCTGAAATCTAATATGTTTTTCTTCAATGAAAACTTCCAGGAAAAAGGTTTGTAGAATTTTAGTAATGTCTCTTCTCTGAAAGTTGTGCTGATTTTGACTAATCTGCTTTTATCATTGCTTCATCCTATATTATGTGTTTTGTTCTTGCTTTCCTCCTTTATATAGTCTATACTATGAACGTTATGTACTGTTAATTGTGCTATTGCCTGTAATACTCATATTATTCAATTTAAAACTATTGTACACAAATATTTAAGAAAATGATATTACAAATGTAAAATAAGCACCTCTTGGGTTCATCCTTTCCTTGCGTATTGTCTCTTTACTTTGTTATGATCTTCGAAAGCTCCTTGAACACTTCATACTCTTACTGAATCTGAAAAGTATTGTGCTTTATTAACTTTTTCCCCCCACAGTCTAATTTTCTTATTCCTCCTCTGCTGTTTTAATTTTCTTCTTGTTTCACTGGAAAAATTAACTGTTAATGTCTTTACCTTCTCTTTCTCATTTCCCTGTTTTGTAATCATTGTTCTTTCTGTCTCTGCTTCTTAGCCTTTTGTTTAAAAAGCTACTGTTCCTATAAGTGATTTTTATCTACCTCCAGACGCTTTCACTGCTCTTCTATTTCTTTTTTCACTAGCTCAAAATTAATTTAGTTTTTTAGGCTTTTTTTCCCTCTCAGGTCTCTTTAAGGATTTTCTCACATTTCATTCATATTTTGTGAATGCAGGAGTAAGTCACCCTCACTTCTGTTCCCTCTTGGGCCTTAGAACAACATGATGAGTTGTTATGGGGTTTTTGGAAGTTACAGTGGCTTGGAAATGATCCAGTTGTCTGTAGCATAGGCAAAGAAGCTGAACAACTCAGCAGTTGTATTGGTATTGGTATATCCTCGAGTAGGGCAAACTTCAAAATGTTTTGAAGTTAATTTAAACATTTGTGGGAAAAAAGAAGTATTAATTTTGTCTGGATTTCTGAAATTTGGAACAGTATCATTTTGTTGAGATAATTGTCATTAGTCCTTACTGAAAGTGAAGATTTTCAGTGTTTCCCCTTGGGTTCACCATATCCTCTTTGAAACACAAAAGAAAAAAACTCCTCTGTATTTGTAACAGCAAAATGACTTGCTCCTGGGTGATTTCTGCCTTTGTTCCATATAGTCCAGGTAAGGACTGGTCCAGTGGGGGTGGAAAGCACTTTGGAAATGAGAGGTGTGCCAGGGAAGGGCTTGAGTGTAGGTCCTACAAGCTGGAACTACAACTAGAGTAAGGCTGACAGACACCTGGGCACTGGATCTCCTCTTAGGAGAAGTCCAAGGGTGATCAATTTCCTGCTTGCAATTAATTTGGAGTTTTCATCTCAGTCTTACTTGAGATACATTATCTTAGGCTCACTGTGTACTTCAAGTTTTTTTAAGTTCCAGAATGTACTTGCAAGTTTAGGAAGCGGTGGAAAAAGCACAAATAAGGTTTGATGGTGGTTTTAGTCTCCAGATCAAAAGAAAAGGAGCTAACTGGAAGAGAGTTTCATGGGTAGGATGAGCTCTGAAATGTCACAGCTGCTGGTAGTGCCTAGCTGGAAGGCAAACTGAAGCTTCTGGCAAAAGTTCTTTCTAAACATCAAATTGATTGTGAAGGTAGTGAAAAACGTTTTCATTCATAGCCTGAATAAGGCAATCCTTGAAATCCTTATATTATTTTCTGTCTATATAGTCTTACATATTTTTATATAAAGCATAATTCTATTTTCTTGTAATGTTTATTATTTAATGAGATATAAAATTATTACATAAAATCTAAAGTATAAACATTTTTTAAAAATTATTTATTTATTTCTGTATTTTTGATAGATACATTATATATTTAAAAGGATAATTCTCTTTTCTCATCATTCTCATCCATAACAATTTCTGTTTCTTTGGAATAACATTCCAATTTGCCAGATACCTCAGTTGTAATGAGTCAATAAATAACTACATGTTAATAGTATGAAGCTTGTTATTGACTGTGCTCATGTTTTGGAAAGTAGTGCATTTTTCCTGACATAGAAAGCAAGTCAACTATATCTGGTTGGTCATCTCAGTTTGCAGAGTTAGAAAAACACTGGGTATCTACTTGCATTGGGGACTCAGAGTTTTGTTAAGACTAGACAGCTGCTCTGAGTTATTTTTCAGAGATCTGCTTTACTTTATTGACTGAGGGAATTAAGAGGATTAACTGACTCTGCTTGTGAAAGTTATGTGCCTAAAACTAGATGGAATATGTGGAACAGTTGACACAAATAGAATTCTCTCCTACCCATGGGCATACAACAATCATTCAAGCTACATTAATTTTAGTGGGTTTTTTTCTAGTAGAAGTAAAATATAACAACTATGGATACACATGTTGCTGTGCACACAAATTGGCATGATTATTTTGTGTTGCTTTTTATAACTGCAAATAGGTCAAATTCTTAGGAAATGCTAACTGGCATATTATCTTTGATTTCAGTGCACCTAAAGCCAGGTTGGAGCATTTGAACATCTGTTCTAGGCTTTGTTAAATGGCAAGAGAGATTAAGTTAATTTGTTTTTCCCTATATACACACACATGTATGTTTGGATTCAGCAGCCCTCTTGATCTGCTGCCTTTCCCCTTACAGAGCCAGCACCTCCAAGCTGGAAAGTTCCGTGTGTTGAAGGGGCAACAGTGGGTGTCACGCTGCTATCTCTCACCAAAGAGCACGTGGATGGGCAGAAGGCTGCTGTTAAAGATCTCAGTCTCACTTTCCATAGAGGTCAGATAACAGCACTCTTGGGACCTAATGGAGCTGGCAAGACGACAGTTATGTAAGTCTGTCATTTAGTGCTATTACACTGGCCTAAAACTCTGCTATTCTTTCTCATTTCCAGAAGTTTGTGAGCTCTTTCTTATGTCTGCCTTTTTCCAAATAAATATTTAATAAACTTCCTAAAGCACTTGGAAAATGAAGGCTATGTATCCATGATAAAAGCAGTCCTTTGAATAGAGAATTGGGTCCTCTGTGCCACTGAAACCAAGACATAGTAGTTCAGGAGCAGCTTAAGTAGGAGCTGGGCATGTCTAGTTGTAGAACTGAACAAATCTCAGGATAGTGTTCTTTTCTGATATCCCATGTGTACTCCTATCACATGGAGAGTGTGGAGTTTTATGAAGTTTTGTGCTTTGTTCCTGGAGGTTTCAGGGGATTTCTTGGCAGTTGACTAGAAATGAAAAGAAAATGAAAATGACATTTAAAAATGTCTCAATTAAGAAGCCTATGTATTTCTGTCTTTATGTTAACGCTGATTACTTTTAATAAAACCAATGATACAGGATGGAACCCAGTGAGGAACTACTCTTGCTGAATTTTTTTTTCTCTTGTATCAGATCACTGTTAACTGGTCTGTATCCACCGAGCTCTGGTACGATAATTATTAACGGAAAGGACATACGTACTGATCTGGCTGCCATCAGATCAGAGCTTGGTGTTTGCCCACAATATGATGTCCTGTTCAATGTACTAACGGTGCGAGAACATCTACTGCTTTATGGGTCAGTAAAGGCACCTGGCTGGACAAGGGAGCAGTTGAATCAGCAAGTCAATGGGTAAGTTTTCCTTTTATTTGTTGAAACCTGTCGAGTACATCAGGAGCATCTATTGCAAGCCACTCAAACAAAGAAGTGCTACAGCAAAATTGCAAGTAGAAGTGAATGGAAACCACAGGTTTTCCATTAGTTTTTACCATACTTCATGTTCTGAAACTGTGTCTTGGAAATAGACTGTCTAGTTTCTAACCTCTAATGGAATGTAATTGTAGTGAAACTGTCAAGGTTTAAAAACCTAGTTTAGTGTAGATACAGTTTTGACTGGAGTGGAGGTGGTTAGCCTGGTAGTTTCCTGCTGCATGGTGTCTGATTTACCTCTCTCCTTGCTGGAGAGGCATACAGAAAGTAAACTGCTGTGAGTTTGCCCAGAATTGTCAGATAAGTGGACACATGTATTTGTTATCCTGCATTCCCTCACCTGCAGCAGAGGTGAGCTTGGAAAACCAGAAGAGGCAGGCAAAGGCAGTGGTTGTTATAGTCTTTTTTAACTGACCATCATCTCCCTTTGTCAAATTCAGACTTTAAATGTGTTTAGTAAGTGAAGGTGTTTAAACACAATCAATCCAATAGGAAAAAAGAAGCCAGAGCTCTGGCATGACCACAGAGGATTTCCATTTTGATATAGGACTAGATCTTCATTTTTGCATCATGTACGTTAAATTACTACTAATCTGTACAAGGTGAGATCTTGTTCACTAACAGCAAACTGCATGTTCTGAACTTCAGGAGTAAAATGTATGCTCTTCTAGTTGTGTGGCAGTGTAGTTTCTATTTATTTCTGATTCATGGTAGACTGTGTGGAGGGCCGGGCACTTCCATGCTTCAGTGGAAATAAATGCTAGGGAGTTTTCCTTAAATGAACAGTTAGGGAACAAGTCATAGGAGGAGTGGCTGAGGGAACCTAGGGATGTTTAGTTTGGAGGAGATTGAGGGGAGGCCTCATTGCCCTCTACAACTACCTGAAGGAAGGTTGTAGGGAGTTTGGGTGTTGGCCTCTTCTCCCAAGTGAGTAATTACAGGACCAGAGGAAATGGCCTGAAGTTGCAGCAGGGAAGGTTTAGGTTGCATATTTGGGAAGAATTTCTTTATTGAAAGAGTGGTCGGGCACTGGAACAGGCTGCCCAGGGAGGTGGGGGAGCCACCATCCCTGGAGGTATTCAAGAAACATGTAGATGAAGAACTTCAGGGCATGCTCTAGTGGCCAAGGTTGTTGTATTTGGGGTTTTGTTGTTGTGGTTGTTTGGGTTTTTTTTGTTTTATGGTTGGACCTAGTGATCTCTGAGGTCCTTTCTAACCATGAGTATTCTGGGATTCTGTGATATGCGGACACACTGTGGCATAGTGGCTTGGCTTTTTAGTCACTATCGTAAAAGCTTGTTACTTTAAATTTTTTATCTGAAAACGTCTGGTGTGGGACACTGCGTTATCTCTAGAAACAACAGAAAAAAACTCTCTAGAAAAATACGAGCAAACCAGACCTGGTGTTTTGTTAAAATTTATGCAAAATAATATCCTGTATTTTATTGCACTTGGGCTGCTGAATTGTAATTCCAGCAACACTCTATCATACTAATGGTGCAGAAGAATACTCAGGACTCTGCAGGCCTTGGTATTAAGAAAGAGATAATTTTTCTAAAGGCAATGAAAACTTTATAATAATACAGAGAAATTAGAAAAGCAAAGAAACAATGAAACAAAATTTGCTTTTTATTAAGCACAAAAAAAAAAAAAAAAAAGGATGGCTTCTAGATATATTAATAATGATTTTCCTGGATATATATCTATACAACAATTACAGAAACCTGTTTTCTTAAAATGAAAAATTCTCTGGGTAAATGGTATGGCTTACAGACTGCATATTCACTCAGATGTTTCTGGGAATTATTATAGGACTGTTGAGTCTTTAAGTCTTGATTGCCAGTCCTATAGAAAGTGAAAGCTTTTAGGTCAATGACTGGATGTCCAGTGTGTTGAAAAACAAATCTCTGGTTTCCACATATTGCTTAGGTGAAAGATTGTAAGAATGCAAGGACTGAATATGAAATGTCTGTAAGGTGTTTCCCAGTCCTTAATACATAAATTAAATTAGGTTGGATTAGGCAGTAGTATCCTGCCTAGGGATGACTAATCCGTTTACTTCACAGAAATATATTTAAAAAAACCCCAGTGTTCCATATACTTCAAATGTCCACACATTTTTAAAATCTCAGGCATTTTTAAGGTCCTTTAGGTAACTGCAAAAACTGAAACATTGAGTTATGAAACTAACCATCTTTACCATCTTCTGCAAAGCTATAATCTATAGTTTGGGGAAATAATTGGACAAACTGTTTATTCTGTTGGACTTAATTTCAAAATTTCCTGTTCTAACCACTGCAATACTTAAGCAGAATTTGTATTTCAAGTGGTGATGAGTATTTATAGTTTGTCGGTAAAGAGATATTTTTTTTTCTGTTAAGTTTTGTCACTTAATTGTATAATCAATCATAGCTAGTGTTTTTTTCGCTTTCCATTGACAGTGTCTTTCCAGTAATTCTACTCTGAGTGAACATGATGTGACTGAAATAACTTTTTCAAAACTGCTCTCATTTCTGCACTCCTATTTCAGAGCTCTGGAAGATGTGGATTTATCCCAACATCAGTACAAACCTGTTGGAGCCCTTTCTGGGGGAATGAAAAGGAGGCTTTCAATTGCCATCTCCTTTATTGGAAACTCCAAGACAATTGTTCTAGATGAGCCCACCAGTGGGGTAGATCCGTGTTCTCGCCACAGCATCTGGGATGTTCTCCTGAAGTACAAAGCTGGTACAAAGTTTATACACATGATTTGCTGCATATATGTGCCTTTCTGGAATTTTGTTTCAATAAATTTAAACAGGATAGTCAGAAAATTAATATTGCTATTCAGTAAGTAAATACATAAATGTTGGTGGTAACATTTAATTGAATTTGGTAAACTTTAAAACAGTCAAGTGAAATTACAAGAATAACTTCTATCTTACCGAAAGATGCCAAGTCCAACAGAGGTTTGAGCTCTAGTTCTGAGTCCTGTAGTGAAGGTTCTCTTCATTTATGTTAGCCTTTCAGAGTTATGTTTTGGTTTTCATTTCCTGTTTTGCATATATCTGTGTATAGATGCATATATACTTCTAATGAAAATAGACTCATCTGTCTGCTACATTAATTTTTTAAATGCCATAAGGTTAAAAATTGATTGTGGGGAGCAAACTCTTCAGCTAGTGAGCATTCAGTTAACTGTAATAACTCACAGTGAATGATCCATTTGAACAGATGCTGCTGTTATGTTTTTTTAAGGAATCTTAAAACAGCTTGAAGGTGTAATGGCTTAATGCTTCTTCCTATGTGTAATACAATGCAAAGCAAGTTTAGACCTGAATCTAACTCAAATTGCAAATCTGAATGTGGGTTTTGAAGAGACCCAAAACATGTTCCCTTAAGGTTAAAGGACCCTTGTGAAAGCATGGGGTGTTTCTCTAGAATCCAGTTTTTGTAGACATGATCCAATCTTTCTGATGCAGGTTGCACACTGATCTTTACCACTCACCATCTTGATGAGGCAGAAGTGCTCAGCGATCGCATTGCCATCCTGCAGCGTGGCCAGCTGAGGTGCTGTGGTTCTCCCTCTTATCTGAGGGAAACATATGGACAGGGACACCGTCTAACGCTCATAAAAAAGGTATAATAAAATAGTCTGTACACAACAGTGCCTGCCAAGGAATGGCTGTATATATTCTAAGGGAGCGACATGTCCCTGCCAGGAAGCAATAGTTATATAGTTTATCAGAGAGCCAGCAAAATGTTTTTATCAGCTTTCTTGGTTGTTTTATGTGGGTGTTATTATTATTATTACTACTATTACTGTTATTATTTAGAAGACCACAATAACATCTTTGCAAGAGAAGAATTTCTACATTTATCTGAAAAGGGATTTTTTCTCACTGTTCTTTATTCCTGGAAAGTAGTCTCTGCATCCCAGTTTTGATGCAGTTTCATCAGTGGCACTTTTCCTGCATGAATTCTACTATCAAGTCCCACACTTCTGGTAACATTTAATTTGTTGTACATGTTTATCTTTCTTTTCTCATAGCCCTCTGTGTTTGAAATCCAGGATCCTAAGCATACTCTTCAGGTCACATCTTTGGTACAGACTCATATCCCAGAAGCATTCTTGAAAGAGAACAGTGGAACTGAGCTGACCTATGTGATTCCAGAAAGCACAGATAAGACCTCTTTTAAAAGTCTTTTTCAGGCTTTAGATCAAAGCCTTCATCATCTACATGTGACTGGCTACGGCATTTCTGACACCACCTTGGAAGAGGTACTTTTTGTTTTCCTGTGTAATGACATTTTCTTGGTTAGAGAATCCTATGTTAGCTCCCAGCTGTTCTCAATTGTTATCCGTTATATTGCACAACAGTTTATTGAGAGAAATAGTTTCTTAAAAAAACAAGCCAACCAAAAAAAAAACAACTAAAAAAACCACAACCTCAGGCAAAATGTATACTTTATAGCTGTACTATTAATTTCAGCACTCACTCTACTACAGTTTATTTCAAGAATCCAATGTGAAGGCTGAGGACCTGTGTAACTCTTTATAGTTTTTTTCTGCATTTATTAAGGAAAGTTAATGTGCGATTGCTTTAGCGAGAAAGGCTGCTGTCCTGAATCTCTAGCATCAAAATGAACTTTGAAATTATAAGGCTGGGTGTTCTGTTCAGGTAGCTCTGTGGGTGGAAAAAAAAATGCTCAGAAGACTCTGATGTACAAACTTCTAAAGCTTATGACTTAGCAAAAACTGTCTGGTGAAATCTCTAAAGAGTATTTTATGTGTATACCTCGAGAGAGACAGGTGCCTCCATATATGTATTCATGAACATATATACATAGTAATGTATGCACACAGACATGTGTATACACCAAATGGACTGGAGAAAGAGACTGTTTTCCTTCATCAGTTCGAGGTTTAGCTCTGTGTAAATAGAGATGCCTGAGTAATCTGGTGGCCTTCTACAACAAGGCTACAGAGATGGTGGATGGTGGCAGAGCAAATGATGTCATCTGCCTAGATTTGCACAAGGCCTTTGACGCTGTCCCACATGACATCCTGGTCTCTAAACTGACAAGGCATGGATTTGACAGGTGGACCACTCAGTGAATAAGTAATTGGCTGAATGGTTGTACCCAGGGAGTTGTGGTCAGTGGTTCAGTGTCCAAGTGGAGACAAGTGATGAGTGGTGTTCCTCAGGGGTCAGTACTGGGACCAGTGCTATTTCACATCTTTGTTAGAGACATGGATGGTGGGATTGAGCATATCCTCAGCAAGTTTGTTGACAATAAAAAGCTGTATGGAATAATTAACACCCTAGAGGGAAGGGATGCCATCCAGAGGGACCTTGACAGGCAGGAATGGTGAGCCAAGTGCCAAGTGTAAGGTCTTGCTCCTTGGTAGGCGTAACCGCAGTCAAAAATGCAGGTTGGGGTGAGAATGGCTGGAGAGCAGTTCTGAGAAAAAGAATCTGGGGGTGGTAGTAGTTGAGAAGCTTGACATGAGCCACTAGTGTGTGCTGGAGCCCAGAGAACAACTGCATCCTGGGCTGCATCAAAAGAAGTGTGGCCAGCAGGGCCAGGGAGGTGATTCTGCCCCTCTGCTCTGGTGAGACCCCACCTGGAGTCCTGTGTACAGCTCTGGTGCCCTCAGCACAGGAAAGACATGGAGGTGTTGGAGAGGGTCCAGAAAAGGGCTACCAAGATGATCAATGGCCTGGAGCACCTCTGCTATGAAGACTGGCTGAGAGAGTTGGGGTTGATTAAGCCTAGAGAAGAGAAGGCTCCAAGGAGACCTTATAACAGCCTTCCAGTACATGAAAGGGGTCTACAGGAAAGCTGGGGAGGGGCTGTTCATTAGAGAAGGCAGTGATAGGACAAGGGGTAACTGTTTTAAACTGAAAGAGGGGAGATTTTAGGTTAGACATCAGGAAGGAATTCTTCACCATGAGGGTACTAAGGTGCTGGAATAGGTTGCCCAGGGAGGTTCTGGAAGCCCCCTCGCTGGAGGTGTTTAAGATCAGGTTAGATGAGGCTTGTGCAGCCTGGTCTAGTGTGAGGTGTCCCTGCTCATAGGAGGGAGGTTGGAACCCGATAATCTTTAATGTCCCTTCCAACCTTAACCATTCCATGGTTCTATGTTTCTCTATCAGTGAGAAATTCTTTCCTTGGACTGTTTTTATTGTGACTAGCTTCTAATAATCAAGATTCCCAGAGCCACCAGTGTTGAAATTCTGTATTACAGAAAATATTTTGAAAATATTTTTTTCAACTTCTTCAAGTGATGATAGGACACTAATGTCAATACTTTTTTACTGCACAAAACACATCTATTTTTATTTGATGACACAATTTATTACATATCATTTTGTGAAACTGATTTCTCCAGTGATTGCCTGTAGTTACAAAGTTGGACTATTTTCTAACAGAGAATGTAACATATGCTAGGAAAAAACAACCCACAAAAAAACAACCCATGAAATAATGAAATGCAGATTACACTGCAGTGATATTTTTAATATATAACAATAAATACTTAGTATAGAAAAGGGATGTAGCTCTTCTCCTTCTGTTCCTTGGAAATATAGGAGACAATATGATGTCGTATTGTGGTCAGCTGGAACACAAGACCCCTCAGGGAAAATGCTCATCTTGGTTTTATGAAGATGATACACTTTAAGACCTCTCAGATATCACTTATGCATTGCATTTTTGTTGCATGAGCTATACATATGGGAATTAATGGGGTAAGATACATGAAAATGCATTAGCAGTTCTAGGTTGTTTTGAAAGTTTAGAATTGTTTATCTTATATAATCTGTGGAAAAAGTATAAATAGGATCCCAATAATGCAAGTAAACCTGACATCACAATTTTACATTAAATTTATTGAACCAATATAGAACGACGTGGAGCTGAGGAATCCTGAAGTGGCCCATCAGGAGACATCTTTAGGACTTTATTGATACGCCACATAGATTTTTAGGACCTGGTTTTGCACATTTCTTTTCAAACTGCAGCCCAAAGAACGATCTATCAACAAGTATGTGGTTTGTTTTGAAGTTAAACTCTATACAACTGAGTTATTCATAAAGAAAAACAAAACAAAACACTTATCTTCAGTGTTTCTCCTATAAATGACCACAGTACATAAAGATGTTGTGACAAGGATTTGCTATGCAGTGGGTGGGAGAATGGGGATATAAAGAAATCATACAAGTTTAATAAGCATTTTACATAATGCTGGAAAGTAAATTACATTCCTGTTACATAATTTTATGAAGCAAGTTAAAAGCATATTGAAAAATTGTTATTTTCTTTTACATTACATAGGGTGATTAACGTGCTATAAGAAAGAATACTGTTTGCTGCCCAACTTAATAGAATCATAGAATGTATTGGGTTGGAAGTGACCTCTAAAGGTCATCTAGTCCAATCCCCGTTATGAGGTAATGTGTATTACACATTCTGAAGTAATGTATATATTGAGAACTTTTTGTTTGTTTTTTTTTTTTTTTACATCCTTGTGAGATATCGTAGCACTTCCCAGAACTGGCATCTGTAAAGTAAATGTGTAATTGTCATGGAATACAAGGAAGCTTCCTCAGTGTGCTGCATCTGATACTCAGTTGAGAGCTTGCTTTTGTTTTTTTTCTGCAGGGGATTTAAAAAAACCCAAAGCAACAAAAACTTTTAAGGTGTGTTAGATAGTCATATAGCATCCTTCAACTTGAAGACTTAATGCATTGATTTGGGGTTATTTCTATTATCTCATAATTAATCATTGTTACAACCTCAATTCTCAATTTTCTTATGAAAAACCTCTTTGCATTGGCAACTAAATGGATAGTACATAATAGTGCTATTTAGTCTATTCAAATAATTGAAACTGACTTTAAAGGAAGAAACGTGTTATAATTTTTATTGTGTTCTTTCTTTCTGTTCCCTCATAAAGTCACCATTTATTCTATTTCAGTCTAAAAGTCTTACTTTTCAAGGGAAACCAGGCTTCCATTCATCCTTCAAAGGAATCTTGAAATTTTAACATCGGTTCCTGACATTTTCAAGTCTCACTAATATTATATTTACTTAATTTTAGGCTTTAAATATCTTTTACAAATATTTGTATTTGTGTACTTAATAATGGTTGTAATCCAAAGTGTGTTAGCAGAACCAAAAGGAGGATAGAAGGGTGTTTAATTAAATTAAGTGCATACTGAGAGCTCTCTGGAGGATGATGTTTAACTTTCTGGCAACTCTGGAGATTTCACAGCTTATTGCTTTCTTCCTCTGAGGAGAGAACAAAACCACTGAAGCATCTTTGCAAAATAAGATGTGTTGAAATACCCATTAATTGGGTACTACTTTAAATTCTCTTCCTTGAAATGACCAGAGAGTTTGCCCCAAAACTTTCAAGAGAAAGCCATCTACCTCCTTGAGATATTTTAGTCTTAAAACAGTATGTAGCTTCTAACAAGATTTGGTTTTGTTGAGAGTTGGGAGTTGACCTGTTTTACTGTAGTATTGTCATCTAGCCAGACCTTTTTCCTTGAGAATAAAGGACTTCCTATGCCTACTGACAATCTGCTGGTTTGAAAGATGTAGCCAGGGCAGTAGCTGTTGCTTGCAAGTAGGGTAGTCCTCAACAGCCAGCAGGACTACCTGCTTGCTCCATCCCCAAGAGAAGCCATTGTGGGCCTTCAGTGCCTGATGTGGAGCAAGAAAGTGCCCGTTTAGCAGACGACCATTGACTTGCTTGCAAAAGTTCCTCAGTCATTGGTCGTCCACAGTGAATGGCTCTAAGACTGCTTCTGCATAGTTCTGCTTAGTGAAACACACCTGTAGCTACAGAAGGCCATACTGAGCATGGGCTGCCTGGAAGTAAAAATAAAAACAAAGTGAATAGGAAATGTAATAACAGGAAAATTTGCTCCTACGTAAGGAACTTATGTAAGGTAAAATATGGATTACATATAATGGAATCATAGAATGGTTTGGATTGGAAAGGACCTTAAAGACCATCTAGTTCCAACTCCCCTTGCCATGGGCAAGGACACCTCACAGGATATGTAGATTTAAAACTTAATACTTTTCAAGGATACCTGCCTTGGTACTACACAGTTACTGAAGAAAATTCAGTGATGCTTAATTATGCAGAATGTAGACATTTCCCAAGTGGAATATATAGTATTTCACGAAAGAGAGATTTTCAGATTTCCATGTTTTTTTGGGTGTTACCAGTGGTGTAAGTATGGAACAATTAGTATTTAGCACTGATACGTTCAGAGGAGTCTGCCTGTCCTAGTGAAAAGGTCTACATAAACAGTTGGGAAAATGTTAAATATGGTTTCCATGTGATCCTAATTCCATGTGCTGCTTACTTTTCAGGGACTTTTATATGGCTTTTAAATTATGTAATAATTACCACTCACAGTTTTGATTACTCTTTCTGCAGGTGCTTTTTTGCAAATTAACTGACAGAAAGTAATTAAAGCAATTAACACATTCCCACTGCAAAATACTTGTGATACCCATGGGATTTGTGGAATAAGAGGGCCCAAAAACATTGCTAAAATATCAGTCAGTGGTTCTAGATGATAAAGGACTGTGTACAGTTGTCAGTTGGGGTTTTGTTTGGGTTTTTTTCCCCCCCCTCTCTTCACTGTCTCTCTTTCAACCACTTTGGTTTTCTGCACTTTTTTATTTCAAGTGAAGATATGTTCTAGGAACAAGAACTAAGATGTGAGAGGTTCCCCATGATCTTCAATGAAGTGTCAAGGAAACCTTGACACTGAATCAGTGAACTAGGCTTGTTAGTATGGTACTGTCCCAAAGGAGAAATCATGAAGATATTAGGAAGTAGCTACCTAGTGCAGCTTAGGAGGGTGCAGGCAATAGCTATTTCCTCTTTCTTCAGACAGCTGTCTGGACAAATCCTTGGTCAGATATGGACTTGCTAGCTAAAACAGAAATTAAGCAGGAATTGCTAAGACACATAGGGAATGGGATGCTCTGCTGAGTTCTAAAAGACATCTTCTGTTGTTGAATTTACCCAGTCTTTCAAGTATGGCAAGAACACATTGTCTCTCTGTCATGGTGTATAACTCCTACTTTTCCAGATCTAGTGCTTGGCTGAATTTGGTGTGCAGAGGAGCCATCAGCAAGCAGGCCCAAAGCAACAAATTAGAAGGTGGCTTTGGACAGTCAGGATCTCTCTCCAGGGTGTAATATAGAAATACCTAGAGGTATTAATTTTTTTCTAGCCTTGCAGTTGTGAATTGCAAAAAATGTTCCCTGAAAGCTGGTAGGTAACAAAAGCAATTGATAATGACTGTTAAATGGCAATTATATTCACTAAGCAAAATATGGTTTATGTAACTATCAGACCTGAGCAAGTCAAGAATTGTCTTTCCACGATTATAAAATACTTCAAATGGACTAGTTTTTATTGTCTATTGTATGAGCTCCTTGGAAACAAGGAATTTTTTGTCATAACTGGTATCAGGTTCTTTTGTGGGAAGAAATAAATGATTTCTTAGTAATTTCTGAAAGTTGCAATATGGTTATGATCTAAGATGATCTAAGTGTTGTAGTTCAACCCAAACAGAAAAGGAAAGGTAGCAAGATTTCATCAAGAGAAAGCAAAACTTGGTTGTACTTTTGCTATTCAATCAGATATATTTATATTTTTTTTAATCTGAAGTTTCCACATTAACTGCTGTTTAAACTGCAGTTCAGGTTAACATAAGGAAATGTTAAGTTTATTTTTCATTTGAGTTTACAAGAAATGGTATTAGTGTTAATAACTGACTTACTATGAAAGCTGTTCCAAGCTTCTGCAAGGCTGAGGGACTGATAAATGAAATACATCTCTAGGGAATTCAAATGACTTTATGTGGAGAGAACCATGAATCAGGATTAAGCATGAAGTAGT
The DNA here is from genome assembly GCF_000747805.2 of Chaetura pelagica. Lineage (NCBI taxonomy): Eukaryota > Metazoa > Chordata > Aves > Apodiformes > Apodidae > Chaetura > Chaetura pelagica. The sequence continues at coordinate 1,121,451 of NW_009952435.1, forward strand.
AGGTTGAATACAAATCTATTTTGCAAAGTGTATATATCATTTAACTAGATCTTATAGTTATAAAATTGGTCAATTCTGCTGGTTTGTTGTTTTGGTTTTTTTTTATTATTATTATTTTTAATGTTATCTTTAACTCCCTTCTTATGTGTGTCATCCTGGCTAGGAAGATTCAACCATAACATTTTTAATCTAGTGCAGATTTTTAGATTGTTATTTTCATTTAAAAAAAGATAATTTCAGTTTTTCCCATAGTGGCTTTAAGTAACAGCATCCTATCTTCTCCCAGTGTGGGTTGTGCATGCTGATGGTTTTACTACAAAATATACATTGTTGCCCAGTTCTCTCCACATTATTAGTTAGACAGGACTTTGTTAATGTTGAGCATGCCTGACGATTGCATTGTCCTTTAGATGTCTTTCAATAGTGTTATTGCTCACTCTCTTGCACAAAATTATGGACACTTATCAGATCTCTGTGGACTCTTGGTTCTGTAGGACTTTGTACATGACATTTAGTTGTACACAATCAGAAATCTTCAGTAACAGTTCCAGTTGTGCCCACAGAATTCTAGCTAGTGTTTCAGAAGAGACCAGAAGCTGACAATATACCTTTGGTAAAAATGGTAGTAATTGAGTTCCAACATATGCCGCAGTTTAGGAGCATAAAATAAATCAATCAAGAACAGCTAGTCTATTGAAAATTCTTTACAGACAGTACTCTCCATGGGCCAACAATGCTTTGCATCAGTGCTTTTACATCTATTGGCATTTATTCCTTTCCCCTTATCCCCAGGATTCCTCCACTGGACAGCTTGACTGATTCGATAATCGTATTACAGCAGGGTGGCTAAAGAGACCACTACAAATACCTAACAATCTGGATGGTATTTTTTACCTAATGGATTCTAATTTTATTTTATTTTATTTTTTTTCCTATTTCATGCAAGGTCTTTTTGAAGTTACTGCAGGACTCAGAGAAGATGTCCTGTGTTCCACAGGCAGAATGCCTGGACCATACAAGTGGTGCTGAATCATCCTGTAAGTAGAAAAGTAGGGAGCATGTGAAGCAGTCAGATTTGTAAAGATCATAAAAACAAGTATAAACACGCTCAAAGTCCCCAAAGTTGAGGAATGCACAAGCAAATGGAGAATGCTGCCTTCTACAATCTGGTCATTTTTTATGCGTGTGATGTAATCTGCCTTGTGTAGTAGGTTTTGTATGTCTACTGTGATTCACCCTTGTTTCACTTCACAGTTGTCTGCCCACCCTTCTGCTGTGTATACATACACATGCACACAAGCATTCTCTCATTGCATCAGCATTAACATACTGCTTCCGACCAGTCCCTGCACCTAATTACCCTCTTTCACTCATACTGACAGTGGATAAATACTACTGAAATATGCCACAGATATAAAATCTGGAAGCTATTAGAAAGGTGTATTCATCTCCTCCAAGTCCATGTTGCCCCCCATAGTAGAAGAAAGTTTGTCCACTCAATTGGTGTGTTAATTCATTTTCTGTTACATGTTTGTTTGTTTTAAAACAAGTTCCTTAGTGCTTTTTATTTTCCTGCCCTGCAAGCCTTGGGGGAGGTCCTTGTTAACATTTCTGAAACCATAGGAAGCTTGTTCTCTTTAAAAACTCTTCGTAGAAGTCACTAATGTGATACCTTGCAAAATGCAAGACTCAGTTCTTTAATGACAGTGCCCACCAGACTCATCGGTATTTTCTCATTATTCCTGGGATTCTCAAGCTTCTATACTTACCGTGTTTCTTCTATGTTATGATTTATATCTAGATTGTAATCTTCTCTGGTTAGATGTCAAACATTTTGTTTTATATGCAGCTGTTTTTGTTTTGATTCAACAGAACACAGGAACAGATAGGTCCTGATCTGTGACTCAGGACCTTAATTATTACAGTAATGAAAATAGTTTTGAAGAAAGCTTGTGTTACGTCTTAGGTTAAATTAATTGGATCTGCCATCAATGCATAATCAATGCCAAGCATTGTGGCCCGAGATATTTCCCATAAAGTGCAAATTTGACTGGGTGACTTTTTGCAGATGGTCTTTTTTATGGACTGTTTCAGTCCCTGTTCAATCTGTGAAGATGTAACCATGTAACAAAAAACCCTCACTAAGAAAAGAAAACATTCACTCTTGTGAGTGGTGAGAACAAGATTCCATTCAGAATATAGCTTTGAATACCTCTTTATTTTATAACTATCAGTTGTGTATTTCTTCAAGGCTCAGCTAGGATATCAAAACCAATTTCAAATCAAAACAGTCTGTCTTATCCACATTGCATTTTCATTAAAGAGTAAGATTTATGGTTCCTAAAATAATGGAAACAGAGTGTTCTGTACCTGACAACTTCGTATCTTTTACCATCCACATTTCAAAACACATGACTTGGTATTTGTTCAAGTTATTACATTAATAAAGAATCTAGTAATCAGAGACTGTATTTTTCAGTCTGATAAATTATAGCAAGAAAATATGATTATAGTGCCATTTCTTTGGGGATGAGAGTACTGCAAAATTGTCATTCATTGCAGATGACTGTCATTCATCATTAAGGACAGTTGTGAAGTGTAGGCATAAGGGATCTGGGAAATGGTCATGAAAGATATCTGTCATTGTCAAAGCTAACCAGAATACTCCATGGGCAATAGCTTGACCTGTATAATTTTGTCTTTGAAAGCAGATTCAAAGGCAGTAAAACTTTCTGTTGTCAAAGTAGTCAAATTAATTTTCAAAGCCCCCTAGAGCAAACAGCTGGGTTATTGAGAAGATCACAGGATGCTGCTATTTGATTTGTAAAATTATTTGGAGTAGAGAGCTGCTTTGACAAAGCATGGATCTGACCACAAGTAGAGGTACTGACTGTCCTTTATGGGTGCTGAGTCCTTGAGGTGTCAGGATTGTGTAGAAACCAAAATGCTGTCTCTTGTCTCCCAGATCAGGAGGTGTAGTGGAACAGTGTTCATGTTGCTTCTTAAATGAAGTTGCAAAAAAACCCAATACATGATTTAGGCTGATGACCAGTGTCAAAACCAGGCAAGACACATAACTTCAACAAAATGTGACAGCAACTCACTGAAGTTGGAACTTTGATAATGTCTAGTTATGTTTTATAGTGTCTTATTGTACTGAGTCTTGCTGTAATGGAGTTAGTTTTCCTCGTGACAGCCCTTATGGTGCTGCGTTTGGGATTTGTGACTAAAACCATGTTGATAACACACCAGTGTTTTGGCTATTGCTGAGTAGTACTTGCACTGTCAAAGCTTCCTCTTTGTTTCTATTCTGCCCCCACTCCCTGTGGTGAGTAGGCTGAGGGTGAGCAAGAACCTGGGAGTGTGTGTGACCTGGACAGCTGAGCCAAATTCACCAGAGAGTCATTCAGTGCCATACAGTGTTATGTTCAGTAATAAAAACTGAGTGGAGGGTTTTTTTGGTAGAGGCAGCCATTACAACTAGACTTGCTGAACATCAGTCTGTTTGTAGGAGCTGGAGAGTTATTGCCTTCTTTGTTACTGTTGTGGTGGTGTTTTGTTTTGTTTGTTTTTGTTTTTTTGTTGTTTTTTTTTTTTCTATTTCCTGCACTTCTTAAACTCTCTGTATCTTGACCTACAAGTTTTCTTGCTTTCTCTCTTCCTCTTCTTTACCCCATCCTGCTGGAGGAGGGGGACCATGACCAATCAGCTGTGTGGGGCTTAGCTGCTGGCTGGGTCGATACACCACAATAACATAAAATAAACTCAGAAATATTTGACCGTTTCTAATTGTAAATATTAGAGGTAAGTAATGGTCCATTACTTAAATTAATTGTAACAGTTTTAATATCGGTAACTTATAGATACAAAGCACACTGTAATTTCTAGTGGTTTAAGTTTCTTCTCTGGAAGATTTATGCATAATTTTTAGTTTTATTCCAATGAAAAAACTTGGGATAAAATCCACCTTTTGGTGAGAACAGTTAACATTTTCTTTTTACGTCAGGGGATGCCTTTGTGTGCAGGCATAGTACATGCATATATTATAATAGATGTGCATAATTAATTTCTACACAGCTGGGGCACATGATTGATGGCTATTACTTTGTAGATGTATACAGATCATGAAGAAAAAAGGCTACACTGAACTCACAATGACTGCATGAAAAGATCATTGGAGCCAAATAAGCCTTGAGAAAATAGAGAAACAAGCCCTATGGAGTCCAATAAAATTATCATAAAAAACAGCAGGCAATATATGGAGAAAAATAATCAGAAGAGTTAAAAACAGGTCTAACAGGTGACTAGCTAACCACGGGTAGATAAAAAAAACATTCTGAGCATATGCAAAAGAGAAAATAGATTAAGAGTGTGCTCACTGGATTGTTGAGGGACCAATATTGCAGAATTATGGTATCAGTACCTTGCAGAAGAGCCAAATTAATTAATTTTGTAGCATTCCACATCTTAGAAATGTTTGGGAGATACCAGCTGTGGATCTGTCTCCTTCTGGAAGTAATATAGAGTTGGAACCTGAGCTACAGTAAAACTAAAGAGTAGAAAATTCAAAATGGATAAAATTATGTTTTTCACACAGTGATAAAAATAATTTGGAATTAATTGTCATAAAATGTTATGGAGACTAAGACTGGTAATATAATTTAAAAAATCAAAGAATGGTTATTTGTGTATATAGAATAAGAATAGCTGTGGTAACAGAAGTGCTATTAAAGTTTATATGTCTTTGAACTTGGATAAGTTTGCCACTGAAAGTGCTGGAGTGGAAACAAGTTGATGCATAACTAATTTTTATGGTTGCTTAAAACTTTCTCTGAAGCAGCTGGTGTTAGCCATTTTGAAGGATATAGGGCAAAGTGTTACATTCTTCCTATTAAGATTTCAGAGACCAACAATACACAATATTTCTAAAACACATCTGAAAAATAATTTTATGAAGAAGTTGTAGTTGAAAAAAGGAGTCATTAATAACAAAATATCAAACTCAAGAGCTTCCAGTGAATTTTCACAGGGTTTCAACTGCCTCTTGATTATTTTCATAAGTGATATTGAAGTAAATATAATCTTGCTTATGGGGAAAACAAAACAAGACAATTGACTGCTGCAAGGGATTAGTAGAATGTTATTGAGTTAGAGTTATTGAGTCCTAAAAAGGGAGTCAGATCACTTGAAAAGCTGAATAAACCCGAATGCTGGGCAAATCTGGGTAATTACAAGTAATGTCCTGGAAAACACTGACTTTGAAAGTTACCTACTAATCCTGGTCAAAAAAGCTTTTTAAGACAGTATGGCTAAGATGATTTATCCTTCAATTTACAAGATGTGAAGGGGTGATTTTGAATATCACTACAAAATTGATGAGACTGATTATACAATACTATGTAAAACTTTTGTGTCCATGTGTTTAAGTTTGAATGTCTTTAAGGAGAAGCTGAGAATTTGGAAAGGGAACAGAGAAGTGTTAACATTGGAAGTTGGAGGTGAAGTCCTGGTAAAAGCAACAGCAGGGCCCTGTGGGTGTAGTTAATGAAACAGAAGATTGAGAAGTAGTTTGCTTAAATATTAAAATCCTAAATTTGCTTAAATATGCCTTAATATTTTTTTATGTGTAGATAATACTGTCTATTATATTATACAGAATATTTTAAATCTGCTTTTCCAACAACCTGCTTGACCTTCATCATAATCTAGATTGTTTGTCATGTTACTTTTTAGGAGCACTTGTTTCAGAAATGAAATAGGAGACAGGGAAAAGGTAGTGACAGCCATTATGATTGTTTCTGTCTTTTAATGAAATATTCAGGAGTCTTCTTGTCCACTCTGCAGAACTGCGTGCCTTCCAGAGAGAAGTAGAACTGTTCTTCAGAGGATAAATGAGATCTGGCAATTCCTGTGTTCAGTTATTGCTCTCGAGGATGACTTGATTGCACTTTTTGGAGGTATTCCACTTTTTTTCACATTTGAAACATTTTCAAATATCTGTATTTTGTATAAGGATGGTATCTATTATTTGAAAAGCAACCAAAAGTTAAATGGCTATGGATTGCCTGGTGTTACAGCAGTGATGGATTGCCTGATGTAACACTAATGTGGCTTTTGCTATGCCTTAAAAATGTTTTCTTCCTGCTTTAAATAGTGAAATCCCTTTTCTTTTGTCTTATGACCTTTCTGTAGCTCAGTAGTAGGAGTTTTCAAAAGACAGCATTTTTTTTCTCTCATTAAAAATGAACAGATTATTTATTTCCCTTGGTGTGTATGCGTTGAAGGAAATTTTGACTCATATGATTATGAGGCAAAATCACACGTAGTGTCAGAAAATAATTGTTTTTAATAGCTAATCTTTAGGTTTTATATATAAAGTAAATTCTACTGGTTCCCTGCCTTGCTTAATTTAACAGATATATACTTTTTTCAAGTGTGCCTGTGTGTGTATATATGCTTTTATAGATGAAGATGGTGTATGTGTGCATACACACATAACACGCAAATATTTTAAAATGTAACTTTGCTTTGTTAATGCTTTTACACCAGCAAATACAGATACTTTAACTTCAGTTGTGTCAGTAACTTAATGTAAATAGTCAATTTTTTTAAGGAAATACTTATCAATACTAAGTATACTTATTTTTCATTCTGAAACAGAACATTGCATAGGAAAGGACTTCATGGAGTCTTCTTAACGCCTTCCTTCATCTAATGAGTAAATACCACACATCTGTAGATAGTGTGGTACACCTCTTAGTTGTGTTTAGCAAGGCTGTGTTTGAGGTTGAGATTTCCACATGAAGTTAGACTTTTGAATGTATCCGTTACTTTCTCAAAAGTATCTTCTTTGTTGAAATGGTCTCTGTTCTGTCGCTAAAACACTTGTTTTGTGTTACAAAAGTCCACAAAGTCGTTACCAATAATTACACATCTGTTTTCTCGGTAGTAGCAGCATTTTGCAGGACTACAAGGTTTTAGTTTCTCAAAGCTAACAAAAAACACTTTTAGGAGTCACAGGGACAACATCCAAAGTAGATGAGCATGAAAGACGGTATGCAGAGCAGCCAGCACTTAGGATTCTGCTTCATTTTGCTAACTGTTTTTGCAATAAACTTATGTGGGTCTCAAGGTGATGCCTTGATAATATTTGTATATTACACTGTTCTCAGTTAATTCCTCACTTGAAATATATGTGGAACTTTATAATACATAGACCTGGAGTTGGACTATCACTTTTTCTTTCTATCCATTTCCTGATCTATTTTTGGAGTTTATCTAGGTTACCATATTCATTGGAGCCATTAGAAAAAATGGAACCATTGGTTCTGTTAATCAAGATCCTTGTAGCTGTTTAATACCACTATTTATGAGATACCAGAGTGCCTGAGGAAATAGATTATTCATCAAATACAGTTTACAGTTGTTTGATGTAGCTGTGGGTCTGAATAAAACATGCCTCCCGTGAAACTCAGTCAACATTCAGTTTTGAATTGTTTCCCTGTACAAACTCTGATATGATTTTATTGTTAATACAAAAACTCCAGTAGAGACAGTGTCTAAAAAAACTACTTTTTATAGAAATGACAATATTTTCAACCAAATGTTTTATTCATATTAAGCTAATACTTGCATAAATCATAAAAGTAAAAATGGTTAAGAATGTCCTTCTTTATTAGAGTGAAATTTTGGCCATGCTGCAGGGGTTTGCTCTGTTTGTTGTCTGAGTTTTCTCTGAGCGATTCTAGGAGGCTTATTCCAGAGTGGTTTTTTACAGTGCCACCAAAGGCCACTTACTTAAAACAGAGGAGATGAGTAACAGTAGTCATTTGTAGTTTAAAACTGGATGGCTACAATTTAAAATTCCCTTTCTGAGAAGCAAGTTACCAGTGGGAAATACTTGAGAACACCTGATTTGAATATATAGTTCCTTTGACCTACATTTGATCTCTCTAGTTTGAAAATTCTAAGACGCTTATCATGAAGTCTCACACTTAAAAGTCAAGCACTGCGGTAGAGAGAACATTCAGATTGTATTGCTATGGTGCTCTTTCACCAAATATTCAACAAAGACAACAAAAGTACTTCGGGTTGAAGTCCTACTGACTACACTGGATTGAATCTTGAAATGTTGTAACTTGAGTCTACAGGGTGAATTTGGTGGGTTGAATTCTAGTAGCTTTCTGAGTTCTGATTTACACTTCTATAAAGAAAAGGAACTGATTTTAAAAATTATGCTGCTTATTGTAGTAAGAGGGTACATTCTAGTGCAGCAGATGTATCTGAAGGGTGTTTGCTTATGCATCTGCAAATGTGTTCTTCCTAATTTCTAGGTCTGAGCTAGAGAGATATACTTGTGTATTTGAAATCAGTTAGGATCTTTTTTTGGCAATTCTGACAAACTGTACTTCTCCTCTGCTTTTATACTTAAAAAAACCCCCACAGACAGAGGCTGCAAATAGCCTTCCATTTTGCACCCACAGTTCTGTGCCTGTTTTTCAACTGTTCTTCCTCTTGTCCCCTCCTCCAAGTGACAATTCATTGCAGGTGCATTGCTGCAGGGCAGAGAGTACTATAATGAAAGCATATATACTTGGAAAATTATCTCCTGGAAGTTGAAATTAGCATATTTGTTAATGCTGCACGTTAATCCTGAAGAAACACAGAGAATTAAGACTCCCAAAATTACAGTAATTTTCCTTTCAGGGCATGATAGGATTGTGTCCACCTGGCTGAATATTTCTCTTTTGGTTGTTTCCAAAGAATGTGCCCATCTCATAATGATGAACATGCTCTGGCCATGGTAGAGTTCACCATGCAAAGCTAAAAAATAATTGGTGCTTAATTCCAGCTTATTTTTCGTTATGGTTTAAGCTGGCAGCAACCTCAAGTAAAATGTAGAGAAGATATATAAAACAAAGCAAAGTGGAAGAAAATAATGGAAATGTAACAACAGAGATTGTGTTAGGCACTGAAAGTTGCAGCTGTAAGAAGAAATGAAACCCTCTATTTGTGAATTATGCAAACAGTCCATTCAGCAATGTGTCCTTCTCTTCAGTCAGGATCAGACTAGTTTAGATGGCCATTCGTCAGATCAGTTTGGCTGTCAGTGTAACAACCCTTGAGGGTTCTCTTTGGGGTCTGTAGCGTAATGGATAGGAAGGCGGCACCATTGTTTCTCATTTCTTTAATCCTGTGCATTATTTGTGTGTGGACAGGGGAAGAAGCCTGACTGTTTTGTACTAGACTAGTATTTTGACATCAGCTAAGACTTCAGCAGCAGCTCAGGTGTTGTCTTTTCCTAGCTCTTGTGGTGGCTGTTATTTGTTATACTAACAGCAGTACCTTGGAAACCCCATCTGAAGTCAAGCCTTGTTGTTCCAGACACCCTACTGACTAGCAGTCAGGATGAAAAATAAAACAAAACAGGTTCCCATAACCTTTGACAGCTTGCAGTCTAGTTTTAAAGGCTGAATGCAGTGAATAGATAAAACAGACAAATAGGTTTGGGAAGGTAAGATTATAAATCAGGTCCATAAATTAAAAGCAGAGGTCTCAGTTCACTGACTTTCCCACTACTGTATTTATTTGCTAAATGCCATTTGGACTCTTGCTTCTTACTCTTAAAATAGACAGTGGCTATGATGCACATCTGTTCTAAGATTCTTATCTATTACCACACATGATGTTGCTATTACATGGTGTGGCATTTATACTTTTGGAGGATTTTCTGTTATTTTGATATGAGTGTTGAGAAAGCTAAAGGGATTTTTGCGATGCTACAACACTGACTATTGTTGCATTAAATAGAAGGTTAAAATGGTCAGGAAATGCTATGGGTATTTCAGTCTTAGTTATATGTTAATTCAAGAGTCTGATTTACCTTCTTTTTATCTTGTATGAGCATTACAGACACCTAAATTAATACTTCATGTGATAGAGCAATAATGTCTACTATGAATAGTTGTGGTTGTCTGTGAAGATGTAAAGAAAGGTAAAATTCGGATCTATATTTTTAGGTTTTGTCTACTATGTATAATTGCTAAGAAATATTTTGCTTGCATTCAGTGGTGCTCACCGATTTGAATAATACAGGTAATAGTGTATTCTAGCTTTGAAAAAGCACAAGTTTTTGAAGCTAAAGTATGAGGCATTCATAATGTGACTGAGACTGTTAAATGTCAGGAAAAGATGAGTAAACATCTTGAGCTGGATTCCTTCTTACACTAAAGGTCTCCTGTTCTATGTTGTAGACCTTTGCAGCAGCGTATTCTGATGCTGGACTGCATAGGAAGAGGTAGAATCAGAGAGACTTTGGTCAAGTTCACTTAGTAATCTGTAAAAAGTTTAAGAGGTTGGGGAGCAGGAGTCAGTGTTTTTGGGATGGTCATTTGCTGCAGATGTCTGCAGTGTTGAAGCTGTGATGCAACATTTTTACCTGTAACTGTTTAGCCTGTGTCAGCAAAGGCAATATATCCATTCAGTGAGGTAGTGAGAATCTAGCTATTGTATTCTATGTAGTTTGCTACTTTGATAGCCATAATGTATGATGTTCAGTTGGATTATTCAGTACCCGAAAATTACTCCTGATTGTAATTCTTTCTCAGTGTGCTAGTTAGCCTTCCCAAAGCTATCACAGGGGTTTAGGTGCATCAGTTTGCGAGAGGAGGGGGGTATTTTAGATTGGTGCTTAAAGTGTTGGTATCTGTCATGTTTCATATGAAACCATGACTGGAAATTTCCCTATTTTAATTGTTCCTCCACTCTGGGAGGGGGTAGTGGGGTGCAGGTCATTTATGTGTTAAGCAATTGACACCTGTTGTGAGTTGCACTATGCATTTTTCAGATTAAGTTGTAGTGTTTTGTGAAAAACTAAAAGAAAAAAAGTAGGAAGGAATGGGACAAAACCTTTTTATATCTATCTTGTTTCTTTCCTTTCCTCTAGTGGGTGCTAGCTATTTATTTTCCACTGACGTTTAATTATTTGCCTTATGTAGGTCTACATAATGTGTTTACCACCTGCAACAAATCTCAATGAAAATCCTAGATGCAAAAAGTGATGTCTGGAATCAAACACTCTTGCTTAGATGCACCTCGGTCACTGGTTTGATAACAGTATATCAAGAAACAGTAATGGAATTTCTTTTCTGGATGAAGGCTTGTTATCCTCTAACTCCTGCATGTTTTACACTTTTCCTTCTGCACACAAACATTTTAAAAGCCTGTGTCTTTTGTTTGGACAGCAAAGGGCAGATGTATGGCCTCTTTATCCTGTGAAGTTGAGGGTACTGTAGAGTGTTCCTGCCTCTAAGAGATTTAGGTACAAGGGTGCCCAACCAGTTCTTACACTTCTCTTACACTTTGCTGTAGTTAGATCATAGCTGCTTTGTTTAGGCCTGACTTTAGAATGTACTTCTAAATAGAGGGTAGGTAGTTTGGATTAAGTTTGCCCATTCTTTTCCTAAGCCTCTTGCCTTCAAATGAACTTCTGTTCATATCCATTTCTCTGGGAAAAGCAAAAAGGAGCATCAAGAGGCTAATGTACAAGTTTTCTCGTAGTTTTTCTAGGGTCAGGTTTTATAGGTTGTGGGTTTTGTGTGTTGTGGTTTTTTTTGGTGAGAGTAGTCAGAACATTTTTCTAGTTATGTTGGTTCTTTCTTCATTTTCTGATAGGAATCTGTTACATACTTCATGCTGTCCTTTCAATGGTCTTCATTGTGCTAAAATATTAAATATGTTGAATCTTGAACAATAGTAAAACCTTATATAAAGGAAGGAAATCCTTTGATTGATCAACCATCTAGCTTGCCAAAAAGGGCCTGGGAGATAAAGAAGGGGATTCTCCACAAGGTTGTGGAGTGACAGACATCAATGCTTTCACTTTAAAATATGTTAATTTTACTGATGACCTCTATAGTTACCTAAATCTCTATTATTGCATCTCAAAGATCTTCAAGCCCATGCAGAATACCATTCTAGAATCTGGGACCTAGAATCTAAAACTGATTTTTTAATTTTTAGAAAAGTCATTTAATTGGATTAAGCAGGGGGGAGGGGAACTGTAAGTTTTGCTGGAGTTTTGCTTTTCTGGCCAGGAAATTCTGAAGACGGAAACAATTTGAATTAACTTTTTAGAAGAAATATTCACAGTGCTTAAAATGAAAACTACTCTGGAGGTGAATGGGAGGATTTATATCTAAAAATGCCAGAAGGGAATTTTGCTTGTGAAATACCTTCAAAAATATAGATTTTTCTGACCAGCTCTGTATGAAAACTGCTCATGATTCTATTACATCTAAGCAAGAAGAATCAATCATATTATGAAACACAGAGGAATTCCTTTGATACCTCACACCATCAGAGTGCCTTTTATTCAAATGCGCTATGTGAAAGTCAGTCCTCAAAATCCTCCTGGAAACACAACAAATTGTATATTTCATTTTTATAATGAGTAAAAAAATACACAGGATGATGAAGGACATGTTTATACTTCTAATGGAATGCTGTGCACAGATTGGTGGGTTAGTGCTGACTCTAGGCCAGTAAGGCATATGCTGAAATGCAGAATGATGTCAGATCAGTAGCTCAGTCTAGAACTGCTTGTTGGCACAGGACTTCTGATAAGCTAATAAATATATACTACTTCCAAATTGCAACCACTTTCATGTGAGCTAGCTAAACTGTTTTGCCAGGGTATTTCAGTTCCAGGATTATTTTCCCAAAATCTGGACCTCCTCTAAATGACTTGTCTGAATGACAAAATGACAGAAGAGACTTGAAAATGTACTCCTGGCTGTCGATGTAACCATTGTGTAGCCCATTTATCCTTATTTAATTGTGCCACGGAAAAAGTTCAGAATGACATTATTTTCTAGAAGTGAAAAAAAGGGGAGAAAAAGACCATCTAATCTCCAGGTAGAGATTGTTAAGATTTTTGGTTCTGCTCCTAATTCTAGAGCAGTCTGTAGATAAGGTTTTTCAAAATCCTGGTACCCAAATTTTGAAACTTCAGCTCTGTTTCTTGGTACCTTGTATTAACTATATGAATGGGAAAGTGGCCATTTATTTTTTATTTTTTTTTCCCCATAATACAAAGGAGAGTCTGGATGAATTGGGAAGTACAACTTAATTGTGAACATAATTGCATTTTGCGCAGATAATTGCAATCATAAGTCAAGCAAGACAGCTTCTAACAGTTGGGTCAGATTTTTAATTTCATGATCTAAATTATTAATGAGAATATTTCCATAAGCTGTTTGCATACTAATTGACTTCATAACAGAGAGGTCAGCTGGTCTTGTCTTCTAGCCTTTATGATTATCAGTGGTAATCAGAAACTGTTTTCCTGTGAACATGTGCTTCTTTCATGCCTTCTGGCATAGATGCCAAATGTAGGTGATGAATTACTTATAAGCGTTATGATGCAAAAAATAATTTTGCAGGTTCTAGTTAGAAGAAAATTAAATTAGATTGTGCATTTAGGATTATGAAACATAAAGGGTTAAATAGGAATAGTTTTTGTTTTTTGGGGTTTTTTTGAGTGATTCAATACCTTGAGATTCTTGAAGGCCTTGTTGAGTCAATTATGGAAAGCCCAGGTGCAGACTACTTTTCACAGTGTGGCTGCAGTCAGACAAAATGGTGTGATGCATAAAGACAAGGAGATCACTGCAAGAATGCATAATGCTGTTGTATAAATCAGTGGTATTTCCCCATCTGATAGACAGCCATGTGTACCACTGATCCAGTGGTAATATAAGGGGACTTGAGGAAAATGGTGGGGGTGATTAGGACTATAAAGATTTTTATGTGAGGAGACTGAAAGGTTGAGATTACTTATGCAGAAGACAGATTGCAAACTTCTATAACCTGCCTCCTAAAGCAAGATTTAAGAGCATATCCAGTGCCATAAAATAAATTCAAAACAGATAAAAAAATATTTTTGTTTTTTACCTGAAACATGAAGGAATGACAGAATTAAAGGTCAGAAAGACTGAAATTTAAGATAATTCAGAAAGACATTTGACACCTTTCTCAATACGAATTTTAAATAGTAAACATGCTTTTTTTTAGAAAAGATAAATAATTTTAAAACTAAGACATGCTTGAGGCAAACAATGCATCATTGTTTGATGTATCTTGGCTGGCCAGATTTAGAAATATTGAGTAGGAATCAGGATATTGAACAAAACATACAATCATTTAAAGTCAGGATAACTGCTCTTACTATTGCAATCTGAGTTAATTTTTTATGATTTATCTCTGCCCCATTTGTCAAAGAAAAAGAACAAATGGCAGCTTTGTTTTCCCTTTCTCCCCCTGGAAAGCAGCTGTCATAATCCTCTTTCAGAGATTCAAAGGGGCAAGTGTTTTGAAACATCTTTCACTCACATTTCATGCTTATAGTATGAACAGCTCCAGAACTATGGCAAATCACAGAATCATCATGGTTGGAAAGGACCTCTGAGATCACCAAGTCCAACCATCAACACAAAAAAAACCCCTAACAAACATACACATTCCACTGGAAAACACCCAAAAAACCAAACCAAACCAAAACAGCCCAAACAAAACAACCCCTACAACCTCAGCCACTAGAGCATGGCCTGAAGTTCCTCATCTACATATTTCTTGAAGATCTCCAAGGATGGTGACTCCCCACCTCCCTGGGCAGCCAGTTCCACTGCCTGACCACTTCTTCAGTATAGAAATTCTTCCTAATGTCCAATCTAAACCTTCCCTGCTGCAGCTTCAGACTATTTCTCTGGTCTTGTCATTACTTACTTGGGAGAACAGGCCAATGCCCACCTCCTTACAACCTCCTTTCATGTAGCTGCAGAGGGCAATGAGGTCTCCCCTCAGCCTTCTCTTCTCCAAACTAAACATCCCCAGTTCCCTCAGATGCTTCTCATAGGACTTCTTCTCTAGACCCTTCACCAGCTTGGTGGCTCTTCCCTGGACATGCTCCAGCACCTCAATGTCCTTCCTGTAGTGAGGGACCCAGAACAAATATTCAGTACTTCTATTTCTGGCATTTCACTGCCTTTATCAATGCAACAGGGTATATTGTACAATTTCAGAATACTCAGCTGGAGATATTTACGGGATATATTTTATTCTAAAAACAGGGATCCCTTGAAAATTATTCTTCTTCCAAGTGTCTCAGTTTCCATATTGAGTCAACCATTGAAAGTCTTACCGTAATAATCCAAAGAGCAGAATACTTTAATAAGATGATTGCTTTAAAAATAAATAATCAAAAAGAAATCTTATTTTACTAAGATTTTCTTGTACTAGTCCAATTTATAGGAAAAAAAATAATGGAATGTTCCAAGGCCAAAATGCTACTGTTCTTGATTGGGGTGCTTGAACACTGAATCAGGATCTGAATTTTGCAAGTAATTTTTCTATCTACAGAGATTCAAAATCCTAAATCCCTTTTGTGTTAGCTGTCAAATTAGCAAGGTATGGCTGTGATTAGAACTGCTTGAAGACTGAATTTGTTCTAAGAACATGGTAGGAGACAATGTCACATATTTTGTAAAATCAAAGTAAACAGCATCCACTGGTCTTCATTCCCTAAACCAGTCCTCTATTCATGACTAGCTCTCAGGTGGCAGGGTTCAACCTTACCAAGTCCATATTTTCTATTCTATTCTCAGTCATTTCTTGCTTTTCATATCCAGGATGTTGTTTTTTGGACAATTTGGTCTGCAACCTTCCCAGGGACTGAGGATGATCCACCTTTATTTTCCTGCATCCTCCTTTTTGCTCTTGTTGGAGATGGATGTGATGGTTATCTTTTCTCAGGAGTCTTAGCCTTAATTCCACACAGGGTATTCTGTGTCATCATGTCTCACCTGACTTCCTCCTCTTGTGTAGGCCCAAACCCTACAAGCCAGAACCTCCCAGAAGTATAATCAAGCCAGAACTTGTTCATAACTTTATTTATTTATTTATTTATTTAACGTCTGATTACTTTTTCCCCTCATTTGTTCACCAGCTCTTTCTTCTGGGATTCAAGTTCTAGTAAACCAGAAAAAAAACTGTGCTAAAGACAATTAATTTGAGGTTATTTGAAAGCTCCTATAGAAGTAGTTGTTAAATTATAACATGAAACTGGTGCTTAGGGTGGTATCCATATACAGAAGGGAAGGTAGTAAGAGACAAATCACGGGAGATCGTGAAATATAGTATGACTTTGAGCACTATGATAAACAGACTTTTCAGTCTTGCTCAGTACAAATACCTGTGGTAGTAAATCTACCAGACACTGCTATGCTATAAGGAAGAAAAGAAGCTTCTTCAGTCTGGCAAGGCCATAAGTAAGAGAAGCTGGTAATAACCTGCACATACCTAGAAGGCATTAGGGTCTAAAATGTAGGCAAAGCCATTGGTGTGAATCATCTAACACAAAGCAATAAAATGAAATTGAGAGAGTTTATCAGGAAAATGTCTGATTGATGAGATGTTAATAAGCTGTAAACACACTACCATGGGGATGTGAGGATTGGCCCATGAGCTGCAATTATGAAAACTGCACTGCCTGACACATTAGAAAATGTTATCAGTTGCATATGAGCAGAGAAACGAAGAGAAAGCTTTTATGAGAATCCACATCTCCAGAATCTCAAATGCTAAGTTACGCAATATGAAGCTGTCACATTGAAATAAAAAACTTTGTAAAAGTTGCCACTGATTTCAGTCAAAGTAGATCAAGACCTTAGTGCTCATATAGACCATGTTTGTCATAGTCAAATGTCTAGAAACAAAGGTGGCAATGCACAAGGAGTGGCTGTACCAGTGAAAGGGCTATGGGAGAAGAGGTAGTCAGTACACTTTTAGCTGTGTATGGAGGAACTATCATGTGCTAGCTGGATATCTGTTTTACCTTATAGGATGAGTTAATGACTTATAATGGGGGGGTTTATATTGTTCCATCCACGATAACATTGTAGATTTATATTGTGGTGGTTTGTTTTGTTGAGATTTTTGTTTGTTTGTTTGTTTTTTAATCTAAAAGATTTCTGTGTTCTATATCTGAAAATGTAGTATGTGTAAGTTTAATTTGATTTTCCTTGTTTGTCAATTATTTTTTCCTTCTCTCTCAGATATCTCACTTACGAGGGCCTCAAGCATGCACGGAGCCCATCTTGTTCTTGCCCAGATTGTTGCCCTTCTGATGAGAAGGTTTCACCACACTAGGCGAGACTGGAGAGGAAGCCTGTCCAATGTGCTGCTACCTGTCCTCTTTGTTGCACTGGCAATGGCCTTATTTAGCGTGAAGCCTCTGGCTGTTGATTATCCTTCTCTCAAGCTGACACCAAGACTTTATGACAATGCAGAATCCTTCTTTAGGTAAAGGGTTCATCTGCCATCATCAATATCCAGGGTTCTGGGAGCTTTACCCTTGAGTTCTCATATTTTGAAGATTTTTTTGCATAGGTTACTTTGTACAATAGCTGTTCGGTTTTCAGATGTTTAGTACCTTTTAATGGGTTATTATGAAGGAGAGATAAAATTAGGAAAGCGTTGTGCAAAGGATTTTCTGGAGGAAAAGGCAAAGACTTTGGAGCAGTTTGAACTGGGTAATCTGTTTCAATTCCAGCCATGGTCATCTATTTGCAAATGCACAAGTGTATTTAAACAAGCCTTTACATGCTTAATTTTAACTAATTGCTTCAGTCTGAAATTATTTTCTTAAAATAGTTCTCAGGTTTGAAAGTGTCACATAATATTAACAAAGTCTGGTGCCCTTCTTAGCCTCTAGTTTTTATAGGCTCAGCTTTGAAGCCAACTGGATTGATGTATTTATTTATTTTTAATGTACAGTATGTATAGTTCAGCTCTCAACTATTCTACATTAAGTGCATATCAGATACAGATCACTTTCTCTTCTGCACAAATATCCAGGTATCTTCATAAACATAAAATACTAACTGTCAGGAATGTATGTTTATACAGAGAAAGATGGCTATGGGGAGATGTTGAGATTTGTTTAGCCATAATTGTATTGAGTTTTATTTAGATGTTCACGTATAGTTTTTGAAATGAGATAATGTTGCTGTTTTGGTATTTTTCCTATGCATGGATTTTATAGTTCTTTATTTTTTTTGGTAAATATGTAGGATCTTGAGCCTGAAAGTCGATAGAACTAGACAATTTAACATGTTTGTATTTATTTTTCTTTCTTTTTCCCCATTTTTTTTCCCCCTCCTGTGGCCCACTTTGAACAGCTCTGAAGATTATAACCTCAGAAACCTTTCTCAGATTCTACTGAGATATTTCTCTGATTGGGACCACCCATGCATGCATTCAGAACAAGGGTAACTGAATAACTTAAGTACTTTCTTGCTTGTGAATTGTAAATAATGTAAATTCGATATTATTTTTCTTTGTAATACCAACTACCTTAAGCTTTCCTTGGCAACATGAGGTTAATGACAAATATGTTCTGATGAAGTACATAAGAAGGCTTCATTGTTAAAAGCGTAATCCAAATCCCTTGAAAGTCAATTAATTTCAGGAAGATTTTGATCATGTCTGGTGTTCATATGAATTAAGATTAGACAATAATTACAATATTTATTAGGAAGCATTCCAGATTTCCCAATGTAGGAATGCAGAGTTGTGACCATGCTTTACTTACCTTGTTGCTGCAAACAGAAGGCGTACAGCTCATTTGCTTCTTTATTTTTATAACTATTTTTAGTGAATCCACTTTGATACAAATGAGTAAAACTGATATAGTTTTACATACATCTGCCACTGTGATAAAATGCTAAGAAGTTGTTCAAGTTGCCAGATGTGCTCATTGCTCTGTGGATTTATTCTGTTAAATAAAATTCATTTAACAGTTGTTCTTATTGTAATGTTTATTCCCATTAGAAAAAATAGTTCATGTTGGCAGATGGAACCTGCATCACTTCAGGATTCATGTGGATGTGTGGCTGACCAAGAGGTATTTCATTTTACATTTACTGATATATGTTAAAATTATGTGTTTATATGTTACATCTAATACCTTGACTCTTCATTTTGGAAGACTAGAGAAAGGGATGAAGAAGGAAACCCTCATAGCTTTGTTATGACTGGAGATTTCCTTCTGTTTCATCTCATGTTTGAAAAAAAGGGAAAGAGCTTGCTCAGTTTTGATGTATCAGAGATGGCTGAAGTATTATCAACAGATTCAGCTTTGCTTCAAATATGTCATAGGATTTTGGTAACAAAAAAGCCCCAAACCTAATGTAAAAAAAAGGTTAAAACATAAAACTTCCAAAATATCAGGAATATGACCTGCTTTCAAAAGGGAAGAGAAGGTGTTCCCAGATGATAAATGCTACCAGGGAATCTACATGTGTTTTACAATGAGATGTAATTGTTAGAGTTTGGTTTTGATTTGGATGATGTATTTGAAAATATAACAGTCTTTGAGGAAAGAAATTATTTCTAAAAAGATAAAGAATTTCTGATGTTTTTGACTCTCTGAGGTTGAGTAATAAACAAGAACGTGAAACTGTGTCTGAAGTGACAAATATATTTCCCTGGATGGAACCATTCTCTTTAATAAGTTCCCTCTTCATGAAGATATAAATACTCTAGAGTAAGAGCTGTATCTGAAATACAGTAATATAGTCCTGGGAAAAGTGGAAGGAGGAAACTAATTTTTTACTTTGCAGGGCAGGGGATGAATTTGCCTCTAATACTAGTGACATGTATATTTAAAATATTACAAGCTTAAATAAAATGAGAATGGGAACTTGCATAGGAAGAGGCCTCACTGACCACAAAAACTCAAAGAAAAGTTACTTGACAGTGGAGGCACAACTTCTATCTGTGAGCTATGGAAAACCAGAATCTCTGAGAATGAATTTTAAATGGTGTAGGGTTGAGATGTCAAATAAGCATTAACATTTTTCAGTTGCTATACGTAACATACTTTATAATGTTTCCAAGGTATCTGATAATATCTATCTCCTTTTCTTTGGTTGTGAGAGTATCTCACTGAATCATTGGAAAAGAAAATCTTTATTATTCTCTGCAGTCCATCAATTAGATTTTTAGGACAACATTGCATTAATTAAAATTTTGATTTCATCTCTTATTCATCTAGTGCCTTTTTAGTATTCCTTCTCAGGCACAAGAAATAAACGGTAGTCCTTGTAGTCCTAGTAGTCATTGTTGTAAACCTTTCTAAATTCCTAGTTTTCATGTTTTCAAAAAACTGACTTAAAAGGTTGCCAGAGAAATTAAATGTGATTATAATATGTAGGTGACACAATTATTTGAGATGCCTTATAAATATAAAACCATACATAATTTATGGAAAAATTATCACAGCTGACAAATGCAAATCCAGTTGAAAAGTAATGTTGTAAAATCTATGTAAAAATGCAAAAATATAGCTAAATCTTGTGCCACTGATTTTTAAGAGTGCTTTACTTATTTTATGTATACTATGTTTTAGGTGTGTCCAAGTATCAATACGTCTGCTCCCTACATGAAGAATAAGAAAGGGCATATTTTGTATAATCTTTCAGGTTTCCTTGTAGAAGAATATTTAGTAAGGCCTTCCAACAAAGCAAGGTAACCTTAACATATCTAACCGGTGTTTATTATTGTGTATAAAAAACATAGGCCTTTCTGATCTGAAGCATAGACCTGTGTCACCGAGAACATAAGTGTTAATTGCCTCTATCTGTTGGTTGTTACCAAGGTGTAGAGACAGGTGAAGGTAACATGGAGCCCCCTCCATGGTCACTTCTCAGATCTTCCTCCAGCAGTTGCTTGATAATCACCTCTAGGCATATGTTGCGTCTTCTTGCGAGACAGCAAATTATTTCAGCATCTCAGAGAAAGAAAATGTATATGCATGTGGAAATCAGATGAGCAGTATAGTTTCCATTCCTCAGAGACTCAATCAACTAGAGGTGGATATGCTCCAATTAATCTTTTCTTTTAACTTAAAGGACTGGTATCCCCCTGTAAAGACTTAATATTATGTGATACCAGCCACAGAGGTTATAATCTGCTGTATTTTGAGGTTTACTTACATGCTTTTAGAGCTCAACCACTGTTCTTTGACATAAGTGCAAATACTAGACCAACTGTGATTCTATGAAGAAGAAAGTGTTAGCCATTTATGCATTAAAAACAAAGTGTAATTGATCTCATAAAAATAGAGGTAAATGTCTTAGGATTAAAGATTTCAGGTGAAATATGAATGGAGTAGGAAGAAATCAAGCTGCTTAAGATGTTTCTGAAAGTCAGTACTACCTCACTTGCTCACAAACTCTCCTGTTGCTCAGGGATTTCACCTTTCAGAAAGTAAAAGTTCTTAATGGAGGGAACTCCTTTGCCAGAAAAGAGAAATAACATTTGCTTGATTCAAGATATATTAAGCTCCTCCTTTCAACTGAGAAAGCATTTGTGAGGGCTGAAGTTTCACTTTCAGTAAAAAAATAAAGCATTACTGTAGATATTACCACTTTATCATCGTTTTAAGAAAAGGCTGTTAACCTTTAAACAGATGACTTGTTACTTTTTTTCTATTACCAGATATGGAGGCTGGTCTTTTGGAGGGAGGAAAGCATCTGAACTTCAGGATAAAAAATTGAATAATGCCAAATCCAAGCCTCTGGCTAAGGTAAGATTTGCATGTGTGTATGTGCATTTGTATGTATGTGTTGCTTTCTTATTCAGGCTCCAGATGTCACAACAGTTTAGCAAACAACAAATAATTACATAAAATGCTTGCATGTAGAAACTGGGAGAAAAACCCTCTTTCTTTTGTAGTTCACTTCTGTAATTCTTGAAGTATTCTCCTGAGAAACAGTTTTAAATTAATCAAATGATATGGCTTTTGTAGGTTTTGTTTTTTGTTTTTTTTCCCCTGTGAGCTTATTTCAGAATCTAAGCTCATCTTTAAAACTTTTTTTTTTTGGGTAGTCATTCCAGATCTTCCTTCTTTTTTTTTTTTTTTTTTTTTTTCCCCCCTACAAAAAGTCAATGTCAGAATTAACAAAAGTTTCTTGAATGTCTCAAAATTGACATGGTTTTTTTTTTCATTTCTACAAGGAATACTTTGCTCCATTTCTCTCTTTCTCTTCCCTCCCTCTTCTAGACCCCCAAAAGTAAACATTTAACTTCTAGGAGTAGCTACTCCTGCATAACAAATATGCCAACCTGTGTTTATAATCCCCTTTTCAAATATGAGGAACTTTCAATTTTTATCCTAGAGAAATAGCATTGTGTCTTGCTGAAATTAGTTAGGTTGTGAAATCTGAATGCCTTCTTGACAGTAGATCCTACTGTCTGGCAATGCTACACAGAGCCAGGGTTTTGTGTCTGGAGCCACCTCTATAGTCAGGAAAAGGATTATTCTAAGCACAATTGAAATAAAGAGCTTTTATAAAAGAAGGAAGAGTGTAAATAAGCTCTATCCCAAAATCCATTTTGGGACAAAGTGTTAAAAAAACATACAGATATTCTCCATGCAATATAATTTCTTGTTTAGTTTTTGCAAAATAATTTTCTGTTTGCAATGTGATTTTAATGTAGTTTTCTTAAGAATCTCTCTATTTTATGTACATAGCCTACCTTGTATATATTTCAGTATTGGTCATTTATGAACTCCCTTCTACCCTCAGACTTCTTATAGTTTGGAACTGCATTTCTGTCAATCCTTCATTAGAGACTTGAACTCCTAGAGGATTGCAGTAAGATGTGTTTTTCTGACTGCTTTTTTGTCCTATGTATCTTTAATCATTTTAGACTTGTTGTGACATGCCTGCACTGTGGATTTTGTCAGAGTCCCTTTTTAAAAATGTGTTTGGCATAGAACTCCACCTGCCATCAGCAGAGGTATAAATTATAGTTATACTGTTAGTGAGTAAGCTTCATATTTCAGACTCAAAGAAAACAGTGGAGTAGATTTATAAAGGGCACTGTGTTATCTAAAATACCTCCTGGAAGTGGCTTTCAACTGATGCAATGTCAAATTATTGCATTAACCTTTCAGTAATTAATGACCAGACTTTGACTTTGACCTTTCAGGCTTGTTCAGGAGTCAGTGAATGTACATAGCTTTGTATGAAGGAAAATTAGACATTTGCATTTGAAGAGATTTACTGAATGATTCATTTATTTTTTTTTTTTAATTTCTGAATCTTTGTACACTATTCTTCCCCACTCAAAAAGACAACAATTTTTCCAGTGCAAATTAAAAATGGCTATTCAAAACCTCTTCTACTTTACCTAATGACACCATGCTGTATATACTACATACATGGTATTTACATGCAGACAGAGAATATGAATGCATGCACGAGTGAGAATGTATCTACCATGTGATAAATGTGACTGATTATAAACATTGATTATTGTCATTCATTTATGATCACTGCTGTATGTCAGAAGGTCAACTCCTCCTCAGTTGTTTTTTTTTGTTTTGTTTTGTTTTCATTTTATTTCCTTCCATAATGTGGCCAAAAAGTGTTCCATAAAGGTTTTGTAGTTGCTGTTGTTTATAACATATTTGAATATAAGAAGCACGTGGTAATTTGAAATAGTCCTGAAAGGCAATTTGTACTGCTTACATGGCATTATGCAGCGTGCATTTTTTCCAATCTCAAAGGCTGGGATTTGAGCCTTTACTCCACAGTAACAGTGTAAGTAAGTGCCCAGAGGACGTTACATCTCTCCAGTCTAATGTCCCTTCTCTCTGCTTGCCCATCGTGAATCTGGTCCAACAATGCTTAGGGATTTCTCTGCCTCCCTCCTCACCCTTTTTTCTTGATAGGCCATAGGTTAGTGAAAACATCAGTCTAGCATTATTCTGGAATATTAATGGCAGGTAAAATGGTATGGAATAATGGAAAACACATCTTTCCAGAACTTAAATCTAATGTGGTGAGGGGCTGTGTTTTTCCTTGGGAAGGAATTTTGTCAACCATGGATAGAAGATAAAATAATGACAATTAAAATTAATAAGCTTGAGGTATATATTTTTTCCATTGCTCATCTCTTTTCTGCCCTCTGTAAATAATTACCTATGTGGTACAAGAAAAGTGAAAGATATTTCAGCTGCAGCTAATATTTTTCCTTTTTTGTACTTTGCCTTATTATTTAGACTAAGCCACATGACTAGAAAAAAAGCATAAATGTATCTTCTGATGAAGTTAATAAAGTCAAATGTCTGTTTTGCCAGATTATAAACAATTAAATATCCGGCTTCAAATTTATTGTTTTCTGGTGCTTTGATTCAGTTACATACTGTAGCTAGAAGGAAGAATTCTAATTAGTGTGAGATATTGAAATGTATTGTTACACACAATATGTTTTTGTGGTTTTTGTATTTTCATTTACAGATTGGTCACATTATTTTATTTCTAAGCTGTTCTGTGAATACTGAAGACTTTTCCCCTGCCTCAATTAAATGAGGATGTGTTATCAGAATTTTGCTTTATGGTTTTCTTAATTGCCTTTTTTCCCCCAATACAATAAACACAATTGCAATGGAGTTTATGTATGTATAATTTTCTATTTGGCTCAAATATTTTTTAAAAAGATATAAGAAATGGGGCAGGGGGAAGGGGTGGTGTGTGTGTGAAAAAGACTGGTTGCCCTTGATCACTTGTTTATATTTCTTTGCTCTGGTTACTATTTGCACAGGAGATCCAGTTGTGCAAAGATTTGCAGTTTTCATCAAGTCATTTCCCCCCCC